>NC_081569.1:18458041-18718787 GCF_022355385.1 Mustela nigripes
CCCCGCCCCGGAAACTTATCACACAGCCACCTCCCAGAGCCAAGGAAGGAAAATTGGCCAGGAAGAAAACTGATAAGACTCAAATTATAGTCCATGTAGGAGCAGCTTTCTCTCTTTTTAAAAAATGCTTGGAAGACATCATGCTTTGGAAACGATGAAGTTATTATTAGGCTTCCAAACATAGTTTAGAAAAAGATCCAACCATTAATGAAAATCAGGGAAGAACTCGTGTTTTACTTCGGGATTTTGGGTGATGGCATTTTGTTTGCATACCGATGTACCCTAGGTGTGTTTCTCGCGCCCCTACCTGTTCTGACCATATAAGTCACCTTGTTCCTGCTGAGAATGGCTAGCCCTTCCAAAGCCCAGGAAGGTGCGAGCACTTCTCCAGTTGCTGGGTGGGGCCAGGGCTCTGGGTGTGCCTATCCCATGTTTGTGGGGCATCAGTGTGTCCCAGGAAGGCACCTTGCAACCTTATTGGCACCGTCAGCAGTCAGCTGGTTTGTGGTGCAAGAGGAACGTTTAGAAAGCCTGGAGGAGCGGAGAACATGAGTTGATAGAACGAGGGTCAGTGAGATAGGGGGCCGGGGCTTCCTTCAGGGCAGTCTGTGTGAACAAACACACCCTGACACATTTTTCAGCGCCTAACACTCCTCAGAGTGGAAAAACCTGTCCTGCCAGCTGAGGTGAGGCTCCCTTGGCAAGTGGAGAGGTGAACAAACTTCTAGATAATTCAGGCCAAGGACTCTTGGCGAGACTTTTCTGGAGGGTTAGGAGAGACGTCACATCCCCCGGGGGGAAGGGGTGGCTCAGGGACCCCACCACTCTGCAAGCAGCCCTGACTTCAACTGCCTGCCTCTCAGAGCACTGTCCTCCCCTGAACCAGCATGGACCAAAGGAGGACAAGGAACCTTCCAGAAGGTCTTCAAACCCCAGGTTTTTACACAGCTACTTTCAGTGCCCTCCTCTTTTTCTTTTGGCTTTTTCAAATCTGCATTAAAAATGACTTCCGAAGAGTCAGGTGGTTGGCTCAAGTCGGGGCTCTTCTTGCCTTCCAGAAAGAGAAGCAGGAAAGAAGCTAAAACAGGAAGTGCCCCTCCAGGGGGAGCGTGCTTTCTTGGAGGACCAATGTAAGAAATCCTACCAGGGACAGGGGGCCAGTCCGCGTTGATCCGAGCCTCTCCCAGCAGAACTGCCCGCCCACATCTTCAGCAGGTTTCCAGAGCCCCTGTCCCTCCAGGTTTGCACTCTGGGAGTAAGCAGGGTACACAGAGCTTGGCTTGGAAGGAGTCTGTGGTCCATAGGGTGGCCTCACCCTCAGCCTGGCCTCAGAAGCAGCACTAGGCCTTATAGGGACTATAACCAGTACCCAGTAAGGAGTCCCTTACTGAGGAAGGTGAAGGGAAGAGAGGCCCAGTGGTGGCCTGGGGGGAGGGAGAAACGGCTGCGGGCATCCATCCATGAGGCAGTGGTTAGTACAGCTGTGACTCGTGCCCACAGAGTCCTGCCCAAACACAGAAGCTCTGGGTTGGATGGGGCCTCTAACATTACCCTGAATCTGAGGCTTAGATCTGGATATTTCTCCAGAATGTACTTGCTTACTCCTAGTGATGGGGAACTGACTCCCTCTCAGTTCACGCCCCCGGCTGTGGGCAACTGTGTTAGGAAGTTTATGCTGCAAGACCAGACCTGCCCCCAGGGCATCTAGCTCCACCCACCCAGGCTGATAAGAATCCCTTAACATGCCCTTTCTTGAAATAACTAGAAGCCCATTCCTTGTCCTCCCTCCCTGCAGATCCTCTTCTGGCTGATTTAAACGACTCACTGCCCTCAAGAGCAAGCAGCTTTCTACTTGGTTATCACTGAGTATCACTGAGCTTTTTTTTTTTTTTTTTTTTTCCTGGCTTCTTGGTCTGTGGAGCCATTAGGCCATGGCCACTTGGGCCCAGGGAAAGAGCTACTTTCCCTCTTCCCCTGCCACAACCACCTCTGCCTTGTGGCGGGTGGACTCTTGGGAACATCTATTCTAGCGGCTAAGATGCTAAAGCTCACCCAGCCCTCAGCCCTGACCTCCGGCCTCCGCCTGCCTGACATTGGCCCTTACTTGGCTCCATTTCTCAGGGACAGGCAGGGCAGCCCTACTGGACAGCCTCTGTGCTCGCTGGGGAGTAGCACGGGCCCACCTGGCATGCATTCAGTGGCCAAGAGGGGACTTTTTCTTTCCAGCCCTACCCCCAGGCCCTCAAGGAGACACCTGTGAGCAGGAAGGTGTCTGTGTAGACCTCCCCAGGTCCTGGATCAGAAGAACAAGGATTTTCTTCTACCTGTCCGATTTCCTGGTCCCCATGAGTCAGAACTGGAAGTAGCCATATTTAGGGATTTGCATGAAATTCTTGAGTTCTCTGGGAATGGACCCCTTCTCAGCAGTAGCCTATAAACCTGAACTTCAGTATCTATCTTTTGCACACACTTCCAGGAACCCTGATGAAGGAAAATAGGGCACTCCCAATATGCCTTTGAAGTCCTTGACCAGCCTGGCCTCCCCCGGGTTCAGTTTATCCAGATTTCACATAGACATCTTGTTATTTATTGACATTTGTCATGAAGAAGAAAAGAGCAAAAGACAAAAAACAAAACTCATTGAGTGAGTTTCCTTCCCAACCTCTCCGTGTACTTGTGCCCATGGCTGTGCGCGGGTGTGCGCACGTGCGCACACACACACGCACGCACACACTTCTCCTGTGTGTGTTCCTGGTTTTACCTGCATGATATTCAACTGTACTGATGTTGTACGACGTTGTTCCCCTCCAGTCATCTTGGAGGCTTTATCCGCATGAGCCAAATTTGATGGCATGAATAGAAGAATGTTTATCCAATCAGCCGTCTGTTCAAGTGCCTCTAGATGATTTCTCCGTTTTGCTTATGATGGTTAAGAGTTGATTATCACTGCCTACAACCCAGCATGATCGCAGGACCCAAGAATATGCACATGAAATGTTTTCAAGGTAAAACACACCCCTAGTTAAAGAGGCAGGGGATACAGGGCAGGCTCTAAGGCAAAGCGCCAGTGTCAGCTCCCAAAAGGGTCTCTGTTTTCTACATCTGAGTCTAGTTCTTCAGGTCATTACCGTTTCTCTACGTGGAGGATATATGCCTGTATACCTGCTCCACTGGCCAAGCCAGGGTTCGTGGCCCGCCTGCCGTGATAAACGATTTCCTTCCCTTCCATGCCACGTCTCCCAGCTGCTCCATCCGCGCTGAATTCTGTCGGTGTCCTCTCATCTTTGGGTCGTATTCGTGGTCCTCAGTGATATGTTCCCATCGCAGTGATTTGGCCTGAGGACTCCATGTCATCTTTGTCCTGTGGGGGCCTGGGGGCGAGGACCCCTTCTTTTCTTTTTACCTCTATCCCACGTTCCTGGCTCGTACTCAGAAGTCGTTGGCCCCTCTTTTATTGGAAGCACGTCAAGAAGACGCCTCGCCCGGGACTTACGCAGGCACACCAAAGAGACTGGGTGTTCCCAGAAACATCTTCATTTTGCCCTCCCTGGGGTCCCCCTTGGAAATCATCCACTTTCAGACCATGAAAGAGCCCACTCTGTTGTCCTCTAATGTGGTTTGACTCCCCCATGTGCATTGTGGGTGACCTTTGAGTTTTGTTTTTTTGTGGTTTTTTTTTTTTGTCCTCCTCTCTGGAAGCTTCTAGAATCTTCCCTGTATGCTTGGTCTTCTGCAATCCTGATCGTTGTAACACAAGACCTGGGTGAGGGTCCTTTTTCATTCCTGCTGCTGGGCACTGGTTAGGCCTGCTGTTCAGGCCCGGGAAAATTCCTTGTATTTGCTTTGATAATATCTTCCTTCTCTGCTTTTTCTCTTTTGGGTTTGGTTTTATTTGTTTTTCTGGAACTTCTTGTAGTTATGATACATGTTGCTCATCTTTTCTCCCACATTTTCCAGTGCCACTGCCGCTTCTGAAAATTTGAGAGATGTTCTTGACTCATTTTCTGTCCCGTCTCCTGAATGTTTTATCTGTGATTTCCAGAAAGCTCTTTCCTCTTCTTGATTGTTTCTTTCCGAGCCTTCTGTTCCTCTGTTACGTCTGAGGTGACTTCTTGAATTCTTCTGAGGATCCTGATGGGCATTTATCTTATTTTCTTTTAATATCAGTCTTATTACCTTCTCAGTTGATTTTTAAATTGATTGCTTATGTCAGATTTATTAAGATCAATATTTTTACAGTGAATTTTTAAAATGAATTACAGGAAACCAATGATTACATGGTTCAGAGCATTATTAAGGAAATTTGCAGTCAGTTGACTTGATAGGCAGCGCATGTGTATAGATGACCCGGGAAGCAACTTCCCATGATGCCAAGAGAAGCCAGTGAACATGCTGCTAGAAAAGTATTTTTCCATTGTCACTTATTATGTGAGTCCTTTTTTTTTTTTAAAGATTTTATTTATTTATTTGACAGAGAGAGAGAGATCACAAGTAGGCAGAGAGGCAGGCAGAGAGAGGAGGAAGCAGGCTCCCTGCTGAGCAGAGAGCCTGATGGGGGGCTCGATCCCAGGACCCTGGGATCATGACCTGAGCCAAAAGCAGAGGCTTTAACCCACTGAGCCACCCAGGCGCCCCATGTGAGTTCTTTTTAATGTCCTGTATTCTCAGCGTTTCTTCTGGGACCTCACTTTCTGTTTGTTTTATTCATTCAGCATGATTCTGTCAACAGTCATTAAGCATCCCTTTGTGGTGGACACTGTTCTAGGTTCTTAGAACAAAACAGGAGCCTCTGCTCTCATAGGGCCTGTAATTCTGGCAGGAATAGATAGCGACGAACAGGAAAAATCAGAGAGTGATGCTGGACGAGGAGAACATTACAGCAAGAGGAGGGCCTCAAGAGGGACTAGGGGGCTCTCTTTCATTGTTATTGGGTAAGACCTCTCCGAGGAGGGGACTTTGAATTTCAGGTTTGCTCAGTTGAGCAGAAGGAGGGAGCCAAGGGAAGACTGGGAAGAAGAGAGTTTTTTAAAAAAATAGATCCTGAAAAACAAGATAGGGTGATATGCCCAGCTCGCCTTCCTGTGCCCCTTCATTCACCCCACGTTGTTTCCAGCCTTCTATAGACTGAGGATCGGGAAAGCCGGAAAATGTCCTCATGATACTTACATTCCAGGGGGAAACGGGAGAAATACACTGTGTGCGAAGGCCACAAAGGGAGTCAACCAGTGTGCAGGGATGGGGCGTGGGGGGCAGAGGGCATTCTTTTAGCTCAGAGGTCAGGGAAGGCATCTGGGGAGAGCTGGCATTACTAAAGCAGAATTAGGTGAACGGAAGGTGGGAGTCAGCCCCATAAAGGGCTGGGGAAGGGCTCTCCCAGCCAAGGCTGCTGCCCAGGGCAAGAGCAATCACGTGGCGCTGAGCTGGGCATGTTGGCACAGCCCCGAGATGGCCTGTGTGGTGGGACAGGTGCTCGAAGTGTCCGGTGGGGGCTGAACGGGGGGGCCTCTGTGGCAGGCCAGGGAAGGGCTCAGGTCTTATTCTGAGAGTAATTCAAGCAGTCAGAGGAGTGGCAGGGTGGGATTGAGGAGCTCGTAGGCTCTTGGGCAGGAGTGGGAAGAGGAGGACAGATCTAGGATTTGTTCTGAAGCAGAACCCATCACAACTTTTTAGGTGTTTATTGTTTCGTAGCAAGCCACCCAATAACCCACTGGTCCCAAGCAACAGTGTGTGACTCCCCGGGATTCTGTGGGCCAGGAAGCAGTCGGGCACCGGGCCCTTCTTCCATCTCTGGCACATCTGACCCCCTCAGAGCTCCCCCACGTGCCTTCTCCCTCCCCATGTGCTTTCTCCCCATCAAACACCTGCCCCCACTTCCTTGCAGCATAGCAGGTGCATTGAGGGGAATTCAGAAGCTGAAGCTCCCAGGGCCTTCTTGAAGCTCAGGCCAGTTACTGTCTACTTATCACCTACTTATCACCTCCGCTGCCCGCATTGGTCAAAACAGTTGAAAAGGCCAGTCCAGGTGCCAAGTAGGGTGGGAGAGATGATCCTAAAGGGAGGGAAAGAAAAAGTTGTGGCCCTCTTTAATATACCACAGAACTTTGTAATGGATTACAGATGAGGAGGAAGAGAAAGGAGACTCAGATGCAAAACATGACTTTGGACCTCTCCCTGATCACTGTCCCCCATGGGCCTCCGAAGGTAACTGTTATTTTTTTTTTTAAAGATTTCATTTATTTATTTGACAGACAGAGATCACAAGTAGGCAGAGAGAGAGAGGGAAGCAGGCACCCCACTGAGCAGAGAGCCCAATACGGGGACCGATCCCAGGACCCCGAGATCATGACCCAAGCCGAAGGCAGGGTTAAACCCACTGAGCCACCCAGGTGCCCCAGGTAACTGTTATTTTGAAGATACTTAGAACCCTTTGCCCTAATTTATACCATTGCTAAATATATGGGAATCTTTACAGTCCAGCAGCCCAGTAATCTTATCTGTGTCCTGCCAGGTGGGTCCCCAAGGGGCTGGGTCAGCATAAATTCCGCAACATCTCCTGACTGGGTTAAGGAAGAGGCTTCATGGAGGAAAAGGAGATCCCAAAGCCTGGCTCTGTCAGATGGAGCACGTGTGGTCCCCAGTCTCTGATCCTCGCTTAGGCAGGCCTGCCAGGGCTTTAAAGAGGTGGGTTCCAGTTCCGAGAAGGGTCCAGCATGGACCTGCCCTCTCAGAAGACTAGCCTGTCAATGGTGTGCATGCTGGCCGTGAACAGAGGACATCTTGGAGCCACGAGGTGCCACCATCCCTCAGCCACTGGACTCGGGAAACTGAGCTTGGGTTCCAACCCTTGAGCTGAGAGAAAGGGGGGCACCCCTCCACTGGCTCACTATCCCCATATACGGAGTGGGGAAAGGGCAGCGGGCTGTCAGTTGGCATCCAAACTCACATTTTGGCAATCCTGTTCCTTTCCGAACAGTTTAAATATTTAAAAATGTAAAAATAAGTATTTTCCTACTGGGCTACTCTTGTTGTAACTTGCTTTTTCAACCCACATGAAGTTTGTGCAGGATAAAGGTTGTTATTTCCCAAGAAGCTAGATAAAACCTTTTCCCTATAAAACTATCGAGACCTGGTACTTTTTTTATGGGTCGATATTTTACCATTGCTTCCGGTTATTTAAAGATTGAAATGTTCCATTTCATCCTGAGTTAATTTTGGCAATACATTTTTCTAGAAAGGTATCTGTTTCATCGAGATTTTCAAGTGTATTAGCATAAAGTTCATGGGACATTAGGATTTAAAATATATTTTTTAGTTATCTTATTCATTTGTCACAGATAAATCATATACCTGATATAAAATTCAGAAAAATATATATATGTATATAAATATAAAAAGGGAATATAATGAAAAGTACTCCCTCCCACCCTGGGCCCCAGTCTTTCAGTTCCTTTCCCAAAAAGTCAGAGAAAAAAGTACTCCGTCTTGGTGTTTTTTTTTTTTTTCCCCTCAGAAACCACAGTTTTTTGGCCTGGATTTAAAACAGCTGTTTTTCTTATCATAAATCTTTAGCTTAGGCAGAATTTTGAAATGTTATGTTATTATCTTAGTTATTTTTCATTTTCTATATTATAAAACTTTTTTTTAAAGATTTTATTTATTTTATTTACTTATTGTATTTATTATTTATTGGAGAGAGAGAGTGACCGACCGAGAGAGAGAGCACAAGCTGGGATCAGGGGCAGAGGGAGAAGCAAACTCCCTGCTGAGCAGGAAGCCCTTTGTGGGGCTCGATCCCAGGGCCCTAGGATCATGATGTGAGCCAAAGGCAGATGCCCAACCGAGGCACCCAGGCGCCCCTATTTTGGGAAAATTTTTGAACATATGACAAAAGTAGGGAGAATGGTGTCATGGATCTCTGTGTGTCCATTGCTCTGACTCCCATAATCGTCACCACAGCCAAATCTTGATCTGTTTATATCCTGGTCCCTCTCTTTCGAGATGATTTTAGAACCCAATTCCGTGTTAAAAAGACTGAAAAAACAAAAAACAAAAAACCCAGTATCTTTCACATACATCTTTTTAAAAAATAAAAATGTTTCGTTAATACATCAGATATCTAGTCAGTGTTCAGATGCCTTTGATTGTGCCCATAGTGTGTTCTGTTTTATTTTATTTAGACTATTAGACATCATGGTCTGAGAGAGAGAGAGAGAGAACACGAGCGTGGGGGCGGGGTAGGGGCGAGCAGAATCCCCGCCCGACGCAGGGCCTGATCCCAGGATCCCAAGATCAGGACCTGAGCTGAGTCACACAGTTAACTGGTTTGGAGCCACCCAGGCGTCCCTGTGCCCGTCACATGTTTTTATCACTGTTTTGTCTGAATCTGGTGTTTTGAATCAAGGTCCCTGCGTTCTGTCTGGTGATGCGGTTCTTCATTTCTCCCTGTCTCCCTCCTTTACTTTTTCCTTGCAATTCGGTTGTTGCTCAGACCACACTGGCCCGTCTCCCACAGTCTGGATTTTGGTGACTGCATCCGGTGTGTGTTGCTTAACACATTCCTGTCTGTGTTTCCAGAGATCCAGAGGCTTCCTGATTCTGTAAGATGCTCTGGCAAGAATGTTAGACAGTTTGTACTTCCCGTTTCATCCGTGGTGGGAGTCAAATCATGTCTAATGGTCTCTCCTTGGTAGGGGGATTTGTTGTCACCCTGATAATCTGCTATAAAGGTCCAAATGTTTTATTAGTCATCAATCCTTACTTCGACTGGCTGTCTCATTCGGGCTTGCAAAGTGGTGCTATTTTGAGTCTGTCATTTGTCCTTCATCTATTGGCTGCAATCTGTCTTCAAAGGGCTTTCTCCCATCACCTCTGTGGTAACTCGAGTTACAGTTTTGGGGGGGGAAGTCAGAACGAATGGGTCATTCTTTCCTTTTATTTATTCCCTTTTCTGAAAATGAGTCAATTCCCTAGTATTTTTCAAAGATCAACAATGACCGGTCTTTCTTGTATCATCATTAGCTCATGGATTTTAACTTACTTGATTTCTGATGCTAAAATTACTCATCTTTAACCAGTAGAAGCTCCTTTGAGTTGGTTCCTCTGTCTTTGGACATGACCCCAGGAGTCTTTGATGCTCTCCTTGCTTTCTGATGTGACAAGATGTTCCAGGCCTAGAACTTACTGTCTAATATTCCTGCCATCCACCATTTCTTTAAGGAGGCGCGCTTCCTCTGGTGGTCTTGTGATTTAATTCTCTCCTGTGTAGTTTCGTCTCCCTTCTCCTTGAAGACACCATTGTTCTCTCTCCCTCCCCACCCCACCCCTCCGTCTTCTCTTGTGTCGATCAATCTTCCAGTGAGATTGTCTCATGAATCTTTTGAAAGAATCAGTTCTGGATCTTCTTCTTCTTCTTCTTTTTTATCTCTAAGCTTTCACTTTATACAATTTCTGACTTTCTGTTTTTTTTCTCTTGTTTTCTAAACTCACTTTTCCTTTCCAACTTCTGGAGTGCTATCCTCTCCCTTCGGGGAACTCATCCATTATCACCTTGAGAATTTTTCTTATTTATTTGAGGAGATAGTTCTGGAATTCTTACCAGACAATGTTTTGCAAAGCTTTGAGCATCGTCTCCCGTGTCTCTTAATTTTTTGGTCGGTCCTCTTCGAGTCTGGATGCCGCACCTCCCGCTTGTCCTTGCAGGTGACGGAGGCGTCCGCCAGCCGCATCCGTTCCACTCTGCCATCCATGCAGTGAGCCTTCCTGTGCAACTCTTGTAATTTTCACTTCTGAGCTTTTTAGTCAAGGCTTGTTTGTGGATGCCATGTCCTCCTATCACTTTGGAAGACATCATTCATACTCATTCTGAGGTCTTGTTCTTGCTTTGCAAATACTGCTTCTGGGTGGAGATGGGCCCTTGAGATGCTGGAAAGCCAGAGCCCAAGATGCTGCTTAGAGAAGCTCAGGCACTGCCTCGGTCCTTTCCTCGTGGTTGAGGGTGGTGGCTGTTTTATCAGGACTGGGAGAATCCAGAGTTTGCCCATACTCTCTTATCACAGTGACTGGGTTATGTGTCGACCCCCCCACCCCCACCGAACCCCGAGCAGTATGTAAGGGTACAGAAAGCAATGCCTGCTCTCAGACCTGGCAAGACCCTGCCTGTGCAAGTATTGTCACTGTATGCGCACTTCCCCTCGGGGACACTCGGGCCCAAGGAGGGCTGAGAGGGGATATGCCCCCACCTTCTCCTGCCCCAGGGACCCTGTGCTTCCAGTGGTGCGGGGTCCTCGGCTATAAGCAGAGAGCTTAATTTCGCCTTACTTCCTGTGCATGGGAGTGGAGGGTAGGAAGGTCTCTTCCTGCTAATCTGCCCTCTGCTTGTGGGCTCGGTAGGTGAAACCAAGTGCTTCTCTTTATGGTGTTCATCTTCCTCAAATGTTTGTGCTGTGGAGTTGGATGCTGATCTCTGGGGCTGGGATTCCCCTTGGTTGTCTGCGAATGCGGCCATCAGTCACCGCCGCCTACAGAGAGAAGGGCAGAGAGACTGACTGTGGCGGCTTCCCCGGGAGTGTGCCTAGAGCCTGTCTTCTTGGTGGTGGGGGGTGGGGCTTCATGAGCCTCCTGGGTGTCACTTACCGCCAGAAGTGCCACACTTCCCATCTGGTACAGAAGAGGCAGAACCCTGCCCCCTGCCCCACTTTCCAGCAAAGGCTGGATGGGGACTCACTGTGGGTTGTCCCTCCCTGCAGTCCCCTGCTGGTGACCGTGGTGGCCCTCCTGCTTCCTCTATGCTCTGAGCACTGCTCGAACCTTCTCCATCTGATGCACCGTGATATCCTATCCTCTCAGGTGTCCTTTTTGTTTTCTTGTGCTAGTATTTTTTTTTTTTTAATGATTTACTTATTTATCTGAGAGAGAGAGAGAGCACAAGCTGAGGGGAAGGGGCAGATGGAGAGGGAGATAGAGAATCCCAAGCAGACTCCCCACTGAACCCAGAACCCGGTGTGGAGCTCCATCTCATGGCCCTGAGATCACGACATGAGCTGGAACCAAGAGTCAGATGCTCAACCAACTGAGCCACCCAGGGGCTCCAGGTAATTTTTTTTTTTTTTTAATAAAATTTCCAAGGATTTGGGGCAGGAGGTGATGATTCTGTCAGAGTTCAGTCTGCTGTCTTAATTCTATCTTCTAGCATCTTTTTGATATCTCTGAGGTGTGTAGTTTGTGGGAAAAAGTGGGTGACAATGGCAATAATGTGAGCTTTGCAGTCAGAGGGAGCTGGTTTCAAATTCTGGTTCCTGGGGCGCCTGGGTGGCTCATTCGGTTAAGCATCTGCCTTTAGTCAGGTCATGATCTCAGGGTCCTGGGATGGAGCCCCACGTCCAGCCCCGTGCTTAGTGGGGAGTCTGCTTCTCCCTCTTCCTCTGCCCCTTCCCTGTTCATGCTCTCTCGCTCTCTCTCAAATAAATAAATAAAATCTTAAAAAAAAAAAATCCTAGTCTTTCCACAGCCTAGTCCTTCTCTGTAATATAGGCATTGTTAGAATGTGTTCGCAGAATACTTAACA
This sequence comes from Mustela nigripes, assembly GCF_022355385.1. Classification (NCBI taxonomy): domain Eukaryota; kingdom Metazoa; phylum Chordata; class Mammalia; order Carnivora; family Mustelidae; genus Mustela; species Mustela nigripes. Next base: position 18,469,605 of record NC_081569.1, read on the forward strand.
CCAGACAGGTGTGAACCCCCGCTTGTATGATCCGTAGCCCCTCAATTTGTGTCCATTTCTTTCTCTTTCTCTGTGGGGCAAGTTCTCTAGCCTCCCCTGGGCTGGATTTCTGCCAGGGAAAATGATCAATAATACTGAGGATTAAAATGGGAGTTCTTAAATACGGAGGTGTCTTTGATTTTATTCGAAGGCACAGGATTGAGGATGGGGCTGGTCCTCATGTTCAAATGTGGATAGAACTAAAAAGCGCAGAGCCCAGATCCAGTCCTCAAAATAGAATTGTTTTAATTAAAACTTAATTGAATTAAAAGTCGGTCGATTAAAGTTTTAAATCCAAAACATTTTCGTTAAAGTCAAAATCTTTCCTTCCCTCATGTTCAGAGTCTTCTTTTCTTTTCTTTTCTCTTTTCTTTTCTTTTCTTTTCTTTTCTTTTCTTTTCTTTTCTCCCCCCTCTTGGCCAAATCAGCAAAATGCAAATGTCTCAGGGAAGAGACAGGCCCTCTTACTAAGGTTTGAAGTTATAATATTCTTGAGTGTCAAGAATAATAGCGTTCAGCCTCCCGCCGTCCAGAGCGAAAGCCTGGGACACGGGTCATGGAGGAATGGTATGGGGCGCCGGGAGGCAGGTTCTGGTGGGTCAAGGGCCATGGTCCCGAGCCCAGGCATTCTTGGGATGTTTGTGGTCACAGAGAATCGAGGAGCTCCTCGCTTTAATAATCAGGATATCGCTTATAAAAACAAACAGCCCTATTGTCAGGCGGCCGGTGCTAATACTGCGCGGAGAAAGCTTGTACTGCGCGCGTGGACACTGACAAATAGGAAAAGGGGCCGTGAAGGCGACAACCGCGGACGGCGGGGTGCACCCCCGCCCCACACTAGAAACCCGGCCCCAGACCAGCCCAGCTCCCTGGAATGTCGGGTCCCGCTTAGACGGACGCTCTCCTCTGCGTTTCTGTCTCTCCGCTGCGCGCCTTGGCTTCGGTTAAGCATTATCTCGTAGGCGTCCATGGCTTTGGCTTTTAACCATTCAGAGGCCACGTTGTCATCCCCCTAATGACGCGTGGGGCTCCCCTCAAATCCCCATGCAAATGTTATGTGCACGGACTTAGAACTCTGAGAGCCACGCGGGATCCCCGATCCTGCCTTTTTGCTTCTCTTGCGCTTGGATTTGAAGGCAGATGGCCGTCCCAGGATTGAGGCGGATCAGCTGGAGTCAATTTTTGTTGTTTGAACTTGAGGGTGTGGATCTCTGCCTGAAGATATGCAGAGGAAAAGGAAGAGCAAATGACCTCATTATTTTCCCCCTTGCCAAGATTCAAAAACTTTAGCCATTTGACTACAGATCTTCAGATCACACTTAGGGTTCCAAAACCCTGAGTATCAATCTACAGTTCTTAGATTCTTATGTCATTCCAGGATTGCTTTGTTTGTATGCACACAAGCAAAACCAGATTCTTATTTCTCCCTCCTTTATACAAAATGTAGCTGATCACAGCTACTGGTATGTACCTTCCCTCTTCCACACATTTGTACATAAAAGCTATCACCACAACACAAACCTAGTTAACATAGAGGAGATTAATAAACAGGATTTCCTAAGAGTTGGCACTCTTCTGCAGAAAATCCTCCTCAAAGGACAAACAACAAGCAGGTAAAAATTACTTTCAACATGTACCACAAAGAGCGCTTGCTGATCGATGGGGAAAAGAACAGTCCAATTTCCAAATGAACCACAAAATAGAAGTAGAGAGCCTTGTTCATTGAAAAAGATAGAAATGGTGGGTCTACCAATGAAAATTTGCTAAATGTCATTGATATGGAAAGAAATGCAAACCAGAGCCAACCATGAGATATGTTATTTTGTTTTTCAAATTGGCAAAAATCAGAAAGTTTGATATAATTTTATATAAGCAAGGATATAATTTTTCTTTCATTGTTCATATTTTTAACTAATCTTGAGTTGATAACTAAGTAAGGCTATAATTGGTACAACTTTTGGAAAAGTAAATTGGCCATCTTTATCAAAAGTAAGGCTCAATAGAGTCTCTTCTCCCACTGCTTTGAATTAACCTGAAGATACAGGTCACAGGTGAGCAGAAATGCACACATGGGCTGTTCAGCACAGCATGAAAGGGAATTACAAAAAAAAAAAAAAAAATTAGAAATGCCCTAAAAGTCCACTGGTGAGGACAAAGAACTGCCATAAAATAAGATGTCTGGGTCTCCATGTACAGAACCAAAAGAAATTTTAGGTGGGAAAAGCAAGTTGCAGAACAGAATCATGGTATAATCTATTTGTTTAAAAAAAAAAAAAGAAGTGGAAGGCGTGCTTGTGTGGCTCAGTTGGTGAAGCGTTCAACCCTTGATTTTGTCTTAGGTCATGACCTCAGGGTTGTAAGATCGAGCCCCACGTCGGGCTCCATCCTGGGCACGGAGCCTGCTTGACATTCTTTCAGTCCCTCAGCCCCTCCTGCATATGTGCTTGTGCTCTCTCTCTCTCTCTTTTGAATAAATAAATAAATAAATAATAAAATCTTAAAAAAAAATAAAGGAGTGGAAGATAAATGAATATTTATGTGAGATCCAGGGGAATCTGAGCCACTTTGTGGCTCTGTCATCACAATACAGTGATGTATTTCAAGGAAACTTCAGTCTGGAATCTTAAAATCACAGAGCAGCTTAAATCTTGACTGAAGTTTCTTGACAAGGCATCCGTGGGGAATTCCACTTAAAGTGCACAGCCAAACCTCAGAACTCCTCCGCTCAGATCTTCCTCAGAAGTTCACAAAATAGCACCTCTGTCCTCAATCTCTAATCTCATTATTCTCTCAAGAGATCCCCAGGTGTTTTCCCCAAATTCAGCTTGTCCTGGTGTATGTATGTGTCTGGAGGGTAGGTGCATTCAGACTGCCTGGGAGGTGGGGGAGTGGGAGTTGGAAGGGGGGACACCTTCTTACAGGCTCTGTCCCTGCCATCATTACTTATGGATGCATGTTTTATCATTTTAACCTTATGATTTAAGGCAGGTTTTTTTTCTTGTCATTTGTCTTGTTACCCTGTTTTGTGGCACACAGACTTTTGTTGGGGGGGGGGGTTCCTTACCTATTTGAATTTTAAAAAAGCCTCAACAAATTTATAAGGATTGAAATCCTACAACATAGGTTCTCTGATCACAATGGAATGAAATTATAAATCAATAACAGAAGGAAGTTTGGGAAATTCACAAATATGGGGAAATGAAACAACATGCTCATAAGTAATCAGGTTAGGGTAGAAATCACAAGAGAAATTATTAGAGCATGCTTCAAGGTGAATGAAAACAAAAACACAACATATTAAAATTTAGGGAATGCAGCTAAAGTAGAGCTTAGGAAATCTCTAGCTATGATCATCTGTATTTAAAAAGAAAGATCTCAAATCAATAACCTAACCTTCCATCTTAAGAAACTAGAAAAAGATAAACAGACTAAACCCAAAGCAAGCAGAAGGAAGAACAAAGATTAGAGCAGAAGTAAATGAAATAGAGACTAGAAAAACAAGAGAGAAAATCAGTGAGCCCAAAAGTTGGTTTCTAAAAAAAATCAACAATATTGGCAAACTTTGGCTTAAACTGACCAAGAAAAGTAAGAGACAAGGCTGAAGTTACTAAGATCAGGAACGAAAAGGGGACATCATGGCCAATTGTACAAAAATAAAAAGAATTATGATAGAATACCAAGCACATTGTACACCAACAGATTCAGTAACCTAAATGAAGGGCATAAATTCCTGGAAAGATAAATTCCATCTAAACTGGCTCAAGAAGGAATGGAAAATCTGAACAGAATTACAAAAAGTAGCTACATTGAGTTAGTAATCCCAAAACTCCCTCAAAGAAAAGCCAGGCCCAGATAGCTTCACTGGTGAGTTTTACCAAACATTTAAAGAATTAACATCAACCTCACGAACGCTTCCAAAAAGTAAGAGAGGAGGCAATATTCCCCAGTCCAATCTAGGAGCCCAGCATTACCCTAAAACCAAAACCAGAGATACCACAAGAAAACTACAGACCAATATCTCTTTATGAATACAGAAGTTAATCCTCAACAAAATATTAGCAAACCAAATCCAGTAATAGATAAAAACATGACTAGCTGGGATTTACCCAAGGATTGCAAGCTTGGTTTAATATCAATCAATGTAATATATCGAAGTAGCAGAAAAAAGGAGGAAAAAAACCACATGATCATCTTGACACAGAAAAAGCATTTGACAATATCCAACACCCTTTGATGTTAAAAAAAAAAAAAAATTCAGTCAGCCAGTAGAAGGGAACTTCCTCAACCTGATAAGGTACATCTATTAAAAATCCACAGCTAACATCATATTTAATTATAAAATATTGAATGCTTTCTTAACAAAACCACAATCTCTAGTGTCACAAATTCAATCAACATTACACTCAAGTGTCTAGCCAGCATAATGAAATAAGAAAAAGAAATAGAAGGCATCCAGATTGTAAAGAAATATGTAAAACTATCTGTATTTGGAGATGACATAATATTTTCTACAGAACATCCTAGGGAATCTACCAAAACTTAGAACTAATAAGTCAGTTCAAGTTTTCAAGATACGGGATCAAAATGTAAAAATCAGTTGTAGTTACATATACTTTCAATGAACAGCCTGAAAATGAAATTAAAACACATTAGTAGTAACACCAGAACGAATAAAACGATTGAGAATAAATATAACAGAAGAATTACAAGATTGATACACTGACAACTACAACGCATGGTTGAAGGAAGTTACAGAAACCCTAAATAAGTGGAAAAACCATCCTGTGTTCATGGGTTGGAATACTTAGTCATGTTAACATGGCAGTAATCCCAAAATTGGTCTGCATATGCGGTCTTTATAAGAAATCCCAGCTGAAAGAGTCACAGAAACTGACAAGCTGATCCTAAAATGTATGTGGAAACAAAGGAGACTCGATAGCCAAAACGATCTTGAAAAAGAACAAAGTTGAAGGACTCACACTACCTGATTTCAAAATGTGCTACAGAGTTGTAATAATCAAGACAGTGTGGGATTGGCGTAAGGGTAGACATAGAGATCAGTGGAAGAGAATTAAGAATCCAGAAATAAACCCCTGCATTTATGGTCAGATGATTTTTGTTAAGAGCACAAATGTAATTCAGAGGGAAGATAATCATTTTTTTCAACAAATGGTACTGGGACAGCTGGATATCTATGTGCAAAAAAAAAAAAAAAAATTCACACATTGTAAATTCACCATCTTAGGGCACACAGTTCAGTGGTTTTTAATATATTCCTGACATCACGCAATAGTCATCAGTCCTCTAAAGGTAAAAAATACTTTGATCCCTCCAGAAAGAGACCCTGTCCCCAGGAGCAGTCCTTCTCTACCTGTCCCTCCCCCAGCTGATAACAACCACAAATTGACTTTCTGTCTCTGTAGCTTTGCCTGTTCAGGACATTTCATGTAAATGGAATCAGTGGATTTTATGATATGTGAATTATACTTGATAACACTTATACTTAATAACACTATAGTCAAATTTATTAGTCTTTTATTGCTACTGGGTTTTGAGTCACAGTTAAGAGGCTACACTCTCCTAGGTTAAAAGGGAATTCACCTGTTTTCTTCTATTGCTTCTGAGGTTTCATTTTTTTTACATTCGTCTCTCTGATCCATGTGGAACCATCCTGGTTTCTCGGTGAGGAATGGATCTGACCGTGTCTCTCCCCTGTGCCCCCCCCCCCCCACAGTTGTACATACACCATTTATTAGCATGCTCTTTTTGGGAAAGGTTGCCCTGACTCCTGTCCTGGGCCACTCTCTTCTCTGAGAAGGGACAGTGAGCATTGGTTTCCTAGCACCTTTCCTGGGAGAAAGTATCAATTTGCTGGTCAGGCTTTTGATGATAACCAGTTTTTTGTTTTGTTGTTGCTGTTGTTTGTTTGTTTGCTTGTTTGTTTTTTTAATCACAGTCATTTCCTAACAGAGATTTTCCAGTGATTAACCAAGCAGTTAACTCTGAACACTGCCTTCAGGATTAAAAACTATATTAAATATAAGGTTACCTCTTACATGGGAATATTATCGGGCATTTCCCATGCTTTTAAATAAGATCATTGCCTTGGCTTGAATATTTGTGTCCCCTGAAACCTTCCTCGCCAAGGTGATGGTATTAGAAGGTGGGTCCTTTGGGCCTTGATTGAGTCACAAGGATGATAGGATTAGTGTTCTGGCAGAAGAGACCCCACAGAGCCCCCTGGCCCGTTCTGCCGGGCAAGGATGTAGTGAGAGATCAGCCGTCCAGCCTAGGGTTCTCGCTAACCACGCTAACACCCTGATTTCAGACTTTGCACCTCCAGAATGGGGAGAAACGAGTTTCTGTTGTTTATAAGTCATCCAGTCTGTGGTATTTGGTTAGAGCATCCCTGATGAACGGAGACCAACTTAAAAGAGAGCTGTTAATCAAAATGAACTCTAAAGCCCCTTACTTGAACTTGGCTGATCTCATTCAGCAGCATTTTTAGATAAGGTCAATGCCAGAGTAAACAATGGAGGCCCCTTATGTTGGCCAGTAGCACTTATACGCCTATTTATTGAGCTTCAGCTGGGTGCGAGGCAGTGTGCACAGGTCTGGCTGTGTCCACCGGCATACACCGCACTATCTGGAATTTGGGGTGCCCAGACATTTGGGGTGCATCCATACCCCTGCTCCCCCGCAAGCTCAGGGATGCTAGAGGCAAGCCCTTTTCTCCCACTGCTTGGCCCCCACTCACATCTGACCCAGAGTTCAGTAGAGCAGATATAGAAAATCACCAGCTTGTCCATTTGAATTCACATGATTGACCTCAGATGCCAGAGGACTTAACAAGATTCTTAGACACAGGCCACATTTCACTTAATTTCAAGGGAAGATAGTAAGAGCTAGCATCAATCTAGAGCTCACTAGGGTCAGGTCATGTTCTAGCGCTTTCCATGCTAACATACTTCCATTCATTGGACCCTACAAGCACCCCTGTGAGGTAGGTGCTGCTGTGACCTCCAGGAGGCACAAGGGGGTGATATAGAGATGCGTGGCCAGCTGGGTACGAAAGGAGGGGCCAAGGCCTTTCTACTCTTCCACTCCTGCATGTGGCTGTGTGTACCCCGGGCCTCCTCCTCCCACAGCGTGTTTTAGTCCTGGGATACCTTCATGGACTGGAAAGCCCCGGAGTATGATCTTGAAACAGTCTAGATTTTGACCTGACGTGAACCCCACTGCAGCTCTGCGGGAGCAGGTTTGGGGGGGGGAACACATGCAGGCAAGGCCATAGGGCCAGAATGAAGCCATTCATGGAAAGTAAATCCAGAAAGGCCTGAAGACCTCCTTCTCCTCTTTTACCCAGAGAAGTCGGTGCCCACCGTGCACATGTTGAATGATACTGCTGGTGAGCAAGAGTGTAGGGGAACCCCTTACTGACAGAAGGAGAGCTCTGGAGGTTCAACAAATTAAGTGCAAGGAGCTCTGGATGAGCAGCTCCTGTGTGCGTGGCACAGTGCGAGGCCCACGTGACTCTGAGGAAGTAGGCCCCAGGCTGCAGCACTACTGGGCAGAAAGGAGGGGGTTCAGACACTTCACAAGAGAATGGTCTTGGCCAGGCAAAAGAAGGAGAGGGGAGCCCACGGAGAGTGGCCCCCAAGTCTTCCCTGGGGAATAGCCAAGCCTGGAAGCAGGAGGAGAATTTTGATAAATGGTGAAGGGGAGTCGTCTCCTTCCAGGTGGGAGAGACACAGGAGTGAAGGCTGAGGGGGCCCAGAGTCCCCGGTGGGAAGGAGACTTCAGTGTGAGGAGGGCGGGGGGGAGGAGGGTAGGCTTCCTGCAAATAACCCCCATTTGTGAGCCCGTCTTTTTTTGGTCATGAATTTTACAGTAGTTTTTTAATGTGTCTTTTTGTCATTGTTTTTACAAGAGGTGACAAGATTCAGACACAAATCCATGTCAAGACCATGCAGCCATTAAGCAGCCAAGAAGCTAGGACCTGAACCCAATCCGAGTTGAATGGCATTTCCATTAGCACATTCTAGCATCGTTCATAGCTTTGGGGACACCACTGGAAAAATCCGGCTGCCTCATGCTTCATTTCCCTCTAGGCTGAGATCTTTTCTCCCTTCCCTTGTGCTCATCCTTGTTAAGAGGAAGAAGTTGGATTCAGCCAGAAGTTCGACTTTGCTAACCTGAAAAGTATATTTTTAAAAACCACTCCTCCATGTCAGCAGTTCCAGAAGGAACTAGAAAATAGAGCAAAGGGGAGGGATCCCCTCAAATTCCACCACATAAAGAAAACAGAGAGTTACCATCTTGGGGTCTTTCCTTCTGTCAGTCTGTCTGACAGAAAGACAGTGTCCCTCCATGTGCTCAACACCATAAGCATTTAGAATGCATTAGGTCCTTGGCATAACCACCCTTCTTTGCTCTGCAAAACAATCAGTGCCTTCATACTTTTTTTTTTTTTGGCATCGTGTCTTTAAATGTGTGGAATTATTCCCTTGGAAATCAGTTGCCCAGAAGCCGGACTGTTGTGATAAGGGGTGGCCTTCAACCCTCCGTGTTTATAAACACAATCGTCTCCCCACAGTGTGACTGATTTCTATTTCTGTCCTCAGATTCTGCCATCTTATATTATGTATTAAATAAAGGAACTGTCTTACTTCTGTTATTTTTATTTCCCCAGAAGGATGGTTCCTCTTTCTTTTACCAGGGCAAGTCCCAAGTCTCTTGAGCCTGGTTTCTGTGGTAGATGTTTAAAATCTGGGAAGAAGATAGTCTCACACGCTAGCTTTTCCTTCCGTTTCCATCTAGCTGTGTCCCCGGGGTCTAGATCAGTGTATACTGGATGTATGATATTTCTAGAATGAAGGAGCATTTGAAGGAGCATAAATGAATTTTTGGAAGAGGAACTAAGCAAGGAAAGAATTCGTCTTTGTAGCTCTGTACTCTGTATTGCTGTGTTTCTCTTCCGCTGTCCCAGAAAATTCATGGAGGAGTTGATGTCCATCATTTCCTCTGGTTTTTTGCATCTAATGAGATAGGATCATCTCACCTTTTAGCTCCTATGTGTTTGCCAAGCACATAATGTTCTGGATAGGCAGGATATGTTTGGCTGAGAGCGCACAGCCTGGGGAGTTAGGGGTCGGACTTCGGTGGCAGGTGTTGGGGACAGGTCCAAGTCCCATCTCCGCTGTGGGGAGCTGAATAGGGGGAGTTTCTTTGATGCCTCAGAGCCCTGGGCAGCTCATGGAGGGTGGTGATGACATCCCTTACATCATCAGGCAGAACTCGATAAATGGCACTGATTACTGGCGTACTAAATATTATTACTAGACCATTTTATTTTATCTTTAAAAATCTGCGGCATGCTTACAGATTATTGTCCCAAGGGGTTTTCTTGTTCTCTGGCTTTTCCCAGAACTGAAACAATTGGTTTCTCCAACAGTTGGTTCCTTCAGCTTAGATAGGGCCATCATGAAGTCAGGGTGGAAGCAGTCAAACGTGGACTGGATGTCTTTCATCTTGTAATTTCTTTTTTTTCATTTCAAAGTCAATGCACACTTGGTGAGGAACAAAAATACCAGAAAGCTCAGAAAAACCCAAATTTTAAAAAAAAAAAAATTCCACTCACTGCTCTGCTGAAGGCAGGTAACATACATGGAATGTTAGGCTTTCTTTCCAAACAGAGAAAGAGGCAGACTCAGTGTTTATAAATGAAAATAATAGACTTTCACATTAGAAACCTTTCTTTCTTTTAATCCCATATTATCTACCAACTTGGAGTAAATTCTCTTATTTTGCATATTTTCAGATGGTGTCACCCAACTGTTAGGTATTTCCCCGTGATGCTTCCGTCTGTGCCCATATCTTACACTTTTAAGTTAATGTTATGGAAGCATTTTTCGTTATTAGTCTTCATTATTATCTGTTGTAACATCTGCATCCTGGCTTCCCTCATCTATAAAATGGTAGCCATGCAGAGTGTCGCCGTGAGCATTAGATTAAATGACAAAAATCGAGCACCAGTCAGCACTGGGCACCTAGACGTTGCCTTTACCATAAGCCATTCACTAATTCCCTGATATCAGCCATTTCCGGGGTTAGCGGGTTCTTCCCTCCGATGTAGGTAACTCGGCTGGGCTGCGTCATACCTTAGGAATGACTCTTTCTGGGTGTGCCCTGTTATTTCTTCCTAGAACAATGGGGTCTTGTTAATATTGTCCTATTGCTTTCTGAAACAGCCATGCAATTTGTCCAGCCTCCCGCAATAACAAACGTCACTGCACTCTAACCAGCAACGAAGGTTAGAATTTATTAGATTTTTCACTGTGCCCGGTGGGCATCACATAGCATCAGGTGATTAATTGTATATATATTTTTTATTTCTAATGAAAATAGCATTTTTACTTGCGCTTCTCCCTTGTGTGAGCTGTTTGTATCTATAACTGCACATCCCCCTTCTATTAATAAAAACCCATTTGGTGAGAAGATCCACAGAGAAGTTGTGCATCTGTGCTGCAAGCCTCCAAGGTACGGGAAGCACTCAGCCTCCCTTGCTAGAGCCCAGCGCTGTTCTGCGTGAGCCATGAGCCAGGATGCCTTCGCTCCCTGCGCTTTCTTTGCTGATGCTGGTCCATCCAGGCAGCCCTGCGTGATGGGGCTGAGCCCCAGCCATCTGGAGCTGCTGAGGAATTATCACTGGGGGTCACGCTGGGGGTCATGTCGCCCTCCACACACCCCCAGCCTCTGCCTCTTCCTCGAATAAATAAAGGGTTGGATTTCACCGTAATTCGACCCAGAGATGAAAACCGCTTACTGAGGCTAAAATCCTAGAGTAATAATAGCTGCAGAGAAAGAAGCATCCTTCCAGCTGAAGGCTGGGAAACCTGGAGCTACAGCAGGTGAGCCCCTGCAGAGCCAGGAGGGTGGTATCCCCTCCGGGGAGGGACAGCCCCCGCCCCCTGCATAGGGACTCGGAGGACGATGGCATGGCAAGGTCCTTGAGCAAATGTGACCAGGTCAGTAGCATCCTGAAGTTTACTTCTGCTTGCTTTGCTGTGAACTGGAGCTTGGTAGAGATGTTTTTACTTTTTGCTACTCTATTGATAGAGATGAAGATAATAAAAAAAAATTCATTGGTGTGCAAGTAAAATGTGTCTTTTCTGGGAGATACCTAGGATGCAACAGATTTTGAATTGACAGACAACATTGTCTTTCCATCACATGTGTTTTCTTTGGAGGCGAAGGGAGAATTAAGTATAATATATGTTATATATGTCTATAACATAATCTATATAATTATAACATAATTATATAATAGTAATATAATTATATATTGTTACATGATCATATATATGTGTATATATATATGTATGTATGTATATATTCTTATATTACCTCTCTATTGTCCCTAGATTTGTAGGAAAAAAAACGGTAGAGAGAGAATTTTATTCTGATTTTTGGGTCGGGAGGGATGACATCAAATGCTGTTCTTAAAGGAAAGGTAAGACTCTCCTTAGGTTATAAGGACAGAACAACAACAACAAAAAGGGTGTGAGAACAGGACAGACTCTGCACCGACAAACAAAGGAGGACTCTTTAAGGGGGGACATCCACAAGGAACTGTGCATGTAAGGGACATGGCTTTTATAGTGGACATCACTATAATATTCATGGAATTCTATTTTACTGTTTCTCCCAAATAAGAGCATAATTCCCATTAGTTTTCTATAGTCAAAATAACTTGTATTTCTAGAACCTGAATTACAGAAATGATATTTAGACACCCGGTCATTGGCAACCAAACCTATTTCTCTTCAAAATGCCCAAATCTGAGCACATACAGTGTTACTGAAAGTATTTGTTTATAAATAGAATATTAAATGGAAAGTGATTATCGAGGACTAAATAATGTCCTCATTGCACAGGCTTTTAAATATTGTTTTAACCCAATACTTCTTCATATAATGAACTTTAATTACTGTCCCTGTCCAGCATATTCAAATATTAAATACCATATTAAATACCAGGCTTTGTAGATATTAACATTTGTCGCCAACTGCAGATGTGTTGTCCATTTACCCCCTCTTGGCTGACAGTACATGTTTCTTATCTTCTTAATAATTCTATTATTATAGAATAGGGCTGAATCCATAACCCTAGCCATCCACTGTATTTGCAGTGTTCTCTCACTGACTCCTACTTCTAACGAACAAACTCCTAAAATCAAGCAAGTAACACTACCAAAAAAAAAAAAAAAAAAAAAAAAGTGCCCTTGGTTTTTTCCCCTTCTGCTCCTTTACTTGGTAACTTAATTAATTTTGCATTAAAAGCAAGTGAGATGCCTATTTGTAGTGTGTGTCTCTATCTATCTATGGAATGTTTATTGCTATATAAGAAAGTAATGACGTTGTAATGGAGAACTGAAAGGAATTTTTTTTTTTTTTAATTTTGAAGCTGAGTCATTCTAATGTTCTGTGATTGTTTTCCTATGGGTTCTAGTTGCTTCTTTGGCACATTAATATTTTCTTGAAATAGAATACATTTGAGTGTTTATATTTTTAATATGAGTTGTATATCCATGTGAGAAAAATATTGAGAACTGTCCTATTTACTGAATACAAGAATTTAATATGGACAGTGGTTGAGAAATAGGCACAGATCACAAAATAATCTCTCATAGGATAAATACATCCCTCCACTTTAAGTGTAAATCAGAGGTCACCAGTTCTCAGCTACAAAACTGTACTATTTGGAGGAAAAGTACTACAAAAGTAAATATTTACCTCTAAGAAAAGGTGTATTATGGTGGGGAAGAGAGGTTTCTTCTTTTTCCATGATGTAGTTCTGTATTTTTATTTTCAGTGAGAATGTGTTGTTGTATTACTTGTGTAATCTTTTTAAATTTTAAAATAGTTTTATTTAATTCCATTAAATAAATTCATTTAATTCCATTATGGGGAACTTGGAAAATAAAGAAGAAAAATCTTCTCTAATTCCATTATTAATTCTATCCCAGCCCACCCTTAATACTCACTATTAGCATTGTGGTCTTTTTTTCCTCCCCTTTTCAATATAAATATATGTTAACCATTCTCTTTATAATTTCAGAAAATTAAAAGAAGTTGGCAGATTAAATTAAATGCATGTGCACAAGGAGATGTTTCCCCATAATGTCCTCCCAGCAATTCGATTGTCCTAGAACCCTCAGTGACGGTGCACCTGCGCGATCCACACAACCTAGGAAAATCACATTCAAAACTGAAAACACGGCAATATTAAAAAATATATAAATAGAATCGAGCAGAGTCTTGGCTCTGATTACCTCATTTACTGCACATATGCTGCATTATTTAAAAGTCAAGTGAAAGTAAAATCCCCCGTGTAATTTTTTTTTAAGATTTTATTTATTTATTTGACAGAGAGTGCAAGTAGGCAGAGTGGCAGGCAGAGGCAGAGGGAAAAGCAGGCTTCCTGCTGAGCAGGGAGCCCTGTGAGGGGCTGGATCCCAGGACCCCGGGATCATGACCTGAGCTGAAGAAGGCAGACATTTAACTGACTGAGCCACCAGGCACAAGAATTTGACACGCACCCTAATCCCTGGGTTCTGCCTTCTCGGAGTTGCTTAACTGGGACTGAAGGCAAACTGTTTTTATTTATGTTCCTACAGTAAACAGAAGAGGTCATTTCATACTTGCTTGTACCCACACGTGCGCGTGCGTGCGTGCACACACACACACACACACTTGTATTTTGCAGAGATAAGGGAAATATTTAATTTTTAAAGATGAGCAATGACATAATTAAGTGCCTCTTCTAATGCACGCTCTTGCTTTTGATTCTGCCTCCTCGCAACCTGCCAGCGCCTCCCTCCTTCCAGCCAGCTCTCCGATGTCCCAGGGTCTCTGATGGTGAATAATTAATGGGATCCCTAGCGTGTGATGGGGAGCAAGGCTGCCTTACTCAGAAGTGCGGCCACTTACACACTGAGTCGTTTTCTGATTGTTCTTTGCAAAAATACTCAGACATGGTCATCTTGCACTGGTGTTTCGTGAATGGTGCTGAGTGTGTGTGATACATTAGCCACATAAGTGAACGGTTGTAAAGACCCCAAACAGGTTCAAGAGCCTTTACAGTAAGCAGATTGTCTTTGCCTTTCTACAGAGCAGGATTTTTTTCTGCCCCATTGGTGGAGCTCATTCAGGATACCATATGGTGAGCCCTGCATTTAGGGTATGACATTTTGATTCACTTCTCTCTACATTTTCTTAGGAAAAATATTAAACATAGAGTTGAAAGACTCGAACTATGTACATCCATTACCCACCACCTAAAGTCTACCATTAACCTTTTCTAAAACTGCTCTCTCACATTCTGTCCATCTGTCCATCCCTCTATTCATCCATCAATCCAGTATTTTCAGTGCATTTCAAAGAAAGTGGCAAGCATCTGTATACTTCCCCCTCACAATCTTCAGCATTCATGTTTTTGACTACAGTTCAGTATTGTTTATATAGCATTTGGGGATAAAATCCGTATAGAGCAAAATGCACAACTCTTCTTTAGACCATTTGGTCAGTTTTGACAAATAACACCAGTGTAATGAAAAAAAAAAAAATCAGTTTCCTTGTGCCCCTTCCCTAGTAAACTTCACGCCTGACCCTGCCTCCAGGAAGCACTATACTGACTTTTTTCCCCCACCCGTCGATTAGAATGTCATATAAATGGAATCCTCTTGTGCAATCATTCTTTCACTCAGCATTATGTTTTGAGATTTCCTGCCACTCATTTCACAGATCAGTATTTCATTCCTTTTTATTGCTGAAGAGTCACTAAACCACAGGCGTCGTCAATCTGTTTTCCTGCCGATGGACACTTGTGCTATTTACAGTTTGGAAAGGCTATGAATGAAACTGCTCTGAAAATTCTTGGATAGGTTTTTTAGACCTATTTCTCTCTGGTAAATATCTGAAAATAGATGTGCTGGATCGGAGGGTAGCTGTATATTTAGTTTTACATGAAACCACCAGACCTCTTTCCAAGCGGTTATACCATTTTATACTCCAGCCAATAAGCTAGGAGTGTTCTCGTGGCTCCGTATCCTTACCAAGTACTGGGAGACTTTTTAAATGTTAGTAATTCTGCTGGGAGTGGACTGGTGTCTCCTTCTGGTTTTAATTTGTATCTCCTTGATGACTAATGATATTGAGCATTTTGTTTTGTTTTGTTTTAAGGTTTTATTTATTTATTTGACAGAGAGAGAAAGTGCACACAAGCAGGCAGAGTGGTAGGCAAAGGGAGAAGCAGACTCCTGCTGAGCAGGGAGCCCCAGGTGGGGCTCAATCCCAGGACCCCAGTATCATGACCTGAGCCAAAGGCAGATGCTTAACTGACTGAGCCACTCAGGTGCCCCGATATTGAGCATTTTTAATACCTTCTGTTCCAATCTTTGCCCATTTTGTAGTGGGCTATCCTTTATTATTGAGTCATAGGAGCCCTTTGTGTATTTTGGATACCATTCTCTCCTTTTTGGGGGGAGGTGGGGGGTTATGTTTTATAAATATTTTCTTCCTGTATATGACTTGCTTATTCATTTTTAAATGGTAGAGCAATCTTTTCATGTGCAGAAATTTTAAATTCTGGTGAAGTCTGATTTAGCAGTTTTTCCTTTCATAGTTCTTGTTTTCTCTGTCCTATCTAAGAAACATTTGCTGCCTCTCAAAGCATAAATGTATTGTCATTTTTTTCCCCCTAGAAGTTCCTTAATTTTAAACTTTATGTTAGGTCCATGGTCCATCTCGGGTTAATGCTTGTGGGTGGTAGGGAGTGGGAGTCTGGGTTTCTTTTCACTTATTGTAGATGTCCAGTTGTTCCAGCGCCGTTTGTGGAAAAGACTGCTTTTCTCATTATATTGCTTTGGCACTCTTGTCCAAAATCAATTGGATGTACAAGTATGAGTGTATTTCTCAACTCTCTATGCTGTTCCATAGATTTATCTGTCTATACTGGTACCACAATGTCTTGATTACTGTAGGGTTGTTTTTTTTTTTTTTTTTAGAGAAAGAGACATGAGTTGGGGAGGGGTGGAAGGAGAGGGAGAGAAAGAATCTTAATCAGGCTGCACACTCAGTGCAGAGCCTGACATGGGGCTCGATCCCACAACCCTGAGATCATGACCTGAAATCAAGAGTTGGACACTTACCCCACTGAGTCACCCAGACACCGCCTGATAACTACAGCTTTATAGTAAGTCTTGAAATAGTCAGTGGTAGGGATGGTAGACCAGTGGTATACATCTTCCAGTTGTATTCTTTCTCAAGATTACTTGATATTTAAGATTCTTTGAATTTCTGTACAGTCTTGAAGATCAGATTGTTAATTTCTATTTTTATTAAGAGATTTTATTTATTTATTTGAGAGAGAGAGAAAGATAGCAAGAGAGAGTACAAATAGAGGAGAGAAGGAGAAGCAGACTCCCCACTGAGCAGGGAGCCTGACTCAGGGCTCGATCTCAGGACCCTGGGATCATGACCTGAGTCGAAGGCAGACACTTAACCAACTGGGCCACCTAGGTTCCCCCAGATAGTTAATTTCTATCCCCCAAAACCTATGAGAACTATGGCTGGGATTTTATTGAACCTATAGATAACATGGGGAAGAATTAACATATTAAGAATATTGATTCTTCTAATCCATGAATGTGGGATTTCTTTCCATTTATTTGGGTCTTCCCATCTTTTGTTAAATTTGTTTCTAAGTATGTAGTTTTATGCTATTGTAAATAAATTAATTTTTTTTCCTAAAAGTTAGCTGCTATAGTGTGATTTGCTTCTGTGATAGGAATATTTGGAAGCCAGCCTTGCTCAGCATGATTTTCACATGAGAAGAAGATTCTTTTTTGTTCATTCCTTCAAAGAGGCCACAGAGAAATGGAGCGGGTTCACCCCAGCCTGAGAGCTAGGGGACCAAACTTCTGTTCAGGCTTGCCTTTTACTGACTGTGTGGACCTGGCCAAGAATGGTTAGAACTCTCTCCCTATTTCACCCAACATGATAAGAACATAACTCCTCATTCTTTGGAGTCTTTTAAGGAATATTACTTAGCTCAGTGAGTGCAGGAGCTGACTTCCCTTACTTCTGCATCTTCAGTACCCGATATAGTGCTCGGCCCATCACAGCCACTCAGTAGATGCCCCAGCGTTCTGCCTCTTGGCCTCCTGCAAAGCTGACCCCGCCTGCTAAATACTTCCAGCTGCTCAGTTGTTGTGGAGCAGCCTGGCCCACCTTCCACCCCGTACAGCCAGTGTCCACTATTAGAGAACAGCAAGATACTGACCGATGGCTGAGCCACATTGCAGATAACCCAATGGCAGAGTCAGGAGACATCCTAGGGACACCCTGCGCCAGGGTCCCAAGACCCAGAGTTTCAGGGGATTGCCAAGATCATAATGTGGCATACTCATGCAAGGGCTGGTTTGGATGAGGGCTGCTGATTCTAAATCCCATGGCCTTAGTGGGGTTCTCTAGGCAGAGAGGGGCTAGATTTCCAAATCCCTAGTATGAGGCCTTTCTTTCTACCACCACTGGATACTATATTCCCATGAGGGAGACTGCAGGGGGATAGTTTGGCTGGACCACCCATTCTCCCACCAAAGTCCCTGCTTCTCTGTTCCTGTTAGAGAGATCAGCTTGGCTGTCACCAGCCAGACAACCATCCTAGGTGTCCTGGACCCCCTCCATGACAGCACAGTGTGGCTGTGCAGACAGCTAGGCTGAGCACCAGCCCCACACTGGAAGTACCCCCATGCCCCCACCCTGGCCCAGGGCTGCAGGTCCCGGGGTCTGCTGTCATCCATGACACCGGCATTATTTCAGGCCCGTCCCTACTCTTTCTAAAGCCTCGGATGGATGTCATAGAGAGCACGTGTGGCTCTTCTCCCGTGATCCCCATGAGCAGCCCTGCCCAGTGACGGTGACCTGGCATGTGTGCTTCTGTCTGCCTAGGTGCTGAGGACATGGGCAGCAAACCGTCCACACCAGGCGGTGACCCCACAGCACAGTGCCCCAGGACAGAAGGCATTCATGCTGCATACAAGCAAGGAGACCCCAGCAGGGCCCGGCACCTGCTCCGAGAGGCTTGCGATGAAAGCACATCCCAGCTGGAGAAGGTAGGGTCGATGCTGGCTCCTCAAGCCAGGCTGGGGATCTGGCTTGGACTAATGTTACCACTCATATTATTTCTTTTGTTATCATCATAGTCTTAATGGGGATCTTTTAAACCTCCTTTCACATGAAAACGTATGGTTGCTGGTCCTTTCAAACCAACTTCTCAACCTGCCACCATCCATGCACACCCTTTCACCTTCCCAGAGGACAGAGGAGTAACAAATGTGAACACCGAAAGGCCGATCTGAAGGTTCAACTTATTGTAGTCTTTTCACTTGTCTTCCATTATAAAAATAGCACATGTTGAAAAAAAGAAAACTTAGAAATATGTAAAAGTAGAGAGGAAGAGAAAAAGAAAGTAACCTTATTCTTAATGCATCCAAACAGTCCCACTTAACAGTTTCGTTATATTTTCTCTCCGTCTGCTGATCTGTGCATATGTTGTTGTTTCTGATATAGATACAGTCATATTGTATATATAGATTTGTATGCTGCTTATCCTGACATAATGTTACATCAAGCGTTTCCCATCTGGTTATAAATTCTGTAAAGGAAGAAAGGTTTTTATACTTCACTTGAGTTGATAAAACACTGAACCAGTAGAATTATTAAGATATGTATGTAATACCAGGAGCAACCACCTTAACAATACAAAGAAATACACTCAAAAACACTATTGACCGATCAAAATGGAATTTTAAAAATGTCTCAGAAACCACAGAAAGGTGGGGGGAAAATCAGAAAAATGAAAGAGCAAACAGAAAACAAAACAAAAAAATGGCATGACAGACTTAGATTTAACATATAAATAACTAGCTATATTAACATTATTAGTCCAAATACATAAACTTAAAGAGATTGCAGAGTATATTTTATTTTTTTTAAGACTTTATTTATTTATTTGACACAGAGAGAGAGATCACAAGTAGGCAGAGAGACAGGCAGAGAGTGAGAGGGAAGCAGGCTCCCAGCCAAGCAGAGAGCCTGATGCGGGGCTCAGTCCTAGGATCCTGAGATCATGACCTGAGCTGAGGACAGAGGCTTAACCCACTGAGCCACCCAGGAGCCCCTGCAGAGTATATTTTTTAAAAAAACATGAGCAACTATATGCTGCCTATGAAAAACTCACTTCAAATAGGATAAATGTAGGTTGAAAGTAAATGGATAGAAAAAGATATACCATGCAGACATTAATCAAAAGAAAGGAGTGGCTAAATATCAGGTAAAGTAGACCTCAGGGTAAAGGAAATTACCATGGACAGGGAGGATATTTCATAATGGTGTAGGGGTCCGTCCACCAAGAAGACATAGCAATCCTAAATGCGCATGCACCAAACAACAGCGCTGCAAAATAACAAAACAAAAACTGATATAACAGAAAGGAGAACTAGATAAATCTGCAATAATAGTTGGAGAGTTTGATGCCCTTTCTCCACAAGTGCTAGAACAACCGGGCAGAAAATCAGCAAGGACACAGAACTTACCACCACCAACTAACAGAACTGAACTGACATTTATGAAACATCCCACACAACAAAAGCAGAATGCATCCTTTTCAAGGGTCTGCAAACCGTATCTCAAGATAGACTGCATATTCCAGGCCACAAGGTAAACCTCAGCACGTTATAAAAGAATTAAAACCAGACAGAATATGTTCTCTAACTTCAGTGGAATCAAATTGGACATTTATAACAAAAAGATAATAGGAAAATCTCCAAGCACCTGGAAACTAATCACAAACTCTGAAATAATCCATGGGTCAAAGAGAAAGTCTCAACGGAAATCCCTAAAAAAAAAACACAAAACATTAAACTAAATGAAAATGAAAATGCGTGTCAAAATTCATAGGGTGCAGCTAATTCAGTGCTGAGAGGGAAATTTATAGCACTAAATACTTCCATTAAAAAAAGAAGAAAAATCTCAAAGTAGTAATCCAAACTCACACCTGAAGGAACTACAAGAAGTCACAAAATGAATCCAAAGCAAGTGGGAGAAATGCCAGAGATAAGAGCAGAAAATTAATTAAATTTAAACAGAAAAACAATAGAGAAAATCAGTGAAACAAAAGGTATTTTTTTAAAATATCAACAAAATTGACAAACCTCTAGCAAAACTAACAAAGAGAAAGATCACTAATATCAGGAAGGAGAGAGGGAATATCAGTACATACCCTGCAAATACCAAAAGGATTGTAAGGGAACAATATGAACAACTTTACACACATAAATTTGACAACTTAGATGAAGTGGACCAATCCTGGAAAAACAGAAACTAAAGCACATCCTGTATAAAATATATAATTTTAATAACCCTTTAATTATTAAGGAAATTCAAGTTACAATTTAAAACTTCCTAAAAAGAAATCCCAGATGGTTTCATGGGAGAGTTCTACCAAATGTTTAAAGAAGAATTAATACCAACTCTAAGGACACTTTCCAACACTTCTGTGAGTCCAGTCTACCTGATACCTAAAGCAGATAAAGACAGTACAGAAATAAGTTCAGACCACTGTCTGTCTTCAATATAGATGCAAAAAATCTCAACATATTACAAACAGATTTCATCAGCATATAAAAAGAGTAATACACCGTGACCAAGTGGGATTTATTCCAAAGATATAAGACTGGTTCAGTACTCAACAATCAATCAATGAAGTCCTCCATTATTAATAGACTGCTATCGACTGAATGTTGATGCCCCCCCCCAAAATGTATATGTTGAATAATGTGATGGTGTTGGGAGCTGAGGCCTTTGGAAGGTGATTAGGTCATAAGGCTGGAGGTCTCCTAAAAGGGGTTAATGCTCTTGTAAAAGATCCCATAAAGCCATGGAGCCTTATTCTGCCACATGAGGCTACAACAAGAGATCAGCCATCAGGAAGAAGGCCCTCACCTGAGCAGGCCAGCACCCTAAATCTCAGACTTCCAGCCTCCAAACTGTAAGAAATAAATTTTTGTTGTTTTTATGCCCCTTCATCTGTGGTATTTTGTTACAACAATTTGGATGAATTAAGCCATAAACTCAAGAAGAAAAATCACATTATCGTAACACTTGATGCAGAAAAAGCATTCGACTAAATGTAATACCCTCATGATAGAAACTCTTAGACAATTAAGAACAGAGGGGAACTTCTTCAACCTGATGAACAGCTAGAGAAACCTACAACTAACTTTATACTTGATAGTGAAAGACTTCTTTACCCCTAAGATTGGGAATAAGGCAAGGATATCTACTCTCAATATAATACTAGCAGTTTTATTTTAGAATAATTATACGTAATTATATTCGGTCTATTACTGGAAGTTCTGACCAGTGCAGTAAGGCAAGAAAAAGAAATAAAAGGCATACACATCTGAAAGGAAGAAATAAAACTATATTTGCAGATGACATGACAGTCTACATAGAATATCCATAAAAGAGGGACACCTGGGTGGCTCAGTGAGTTAAGCATCCAACTCTTGGTTTCAGCTTAGGTCATGATCTCAGGGTTGTGGGATTGAGCCCCATATCAGGCTCCATGCTTAATACAGAGTCTACTGGATATTCTCTCTCTCCCTCTCCCTCCCCCGACCTTGCTCATGCCTCCTCTCTCTCTCTAAAATAAATAAATCTTAAAAATATAAGAATACCCATGAAATAAATTATCCATAAAAATTGATAAATTGGACCTCATCAAAATTAAAAAGCTTTTGCTTTGAGAAAAGACTGTGTTAAGAGAGTGAAAACACAAGCTACAGACTTGGAGAAAATATTTGCAAATCTCCTATCTGATGAAGGGCTCATACCAAGTTCATACATAAAAATCTCCCAATACTCAACGACAAGAGCAAACAATCCAATTAAATAATGGATGAAACAGTTGAAGAAACATTTTGTTGAAGAGTAAGTGCAGATGGCCAATAAGTACATGAAAAGACTTAATGATTGTTCAACATCTTTAGCCATTAGGGAAATGCAAATTAAGACTAGGATGAAATATCACCGTACATTTATTAGGATGGCCAAGATTTAAAAAAAAAAAATAGTGACAACATGAAATTTTGGTGAGAGTGTAGAGAAACTCTCTCTCATACACTGTCGTGAGAATATAGAACGAACTACCATTCTGGAAAATAGTTCAACAGTTTCTTAAAAAACATAAAATACATTTACATTATGACCCAGCATGTGCATTCCTGAACATTTCACCTAGAGAAATGAAAACTTATGCGCACACAGAAATCTGAGTGTGATTGTTCATAGCAACTTTACTAGTAATAAGAACTGGACACAGCATAGAATTCCTAGCAGATGAATTATTGAACATACAATGGAAAATAATATAATATAGATGTAAACCATAAATATGTAAGTATATAAAATATGCAAATATATAAAATATGTAATAAAATATATTAAAAATATTTAACACGTAATATAAACACTAAAATATGTAAAATACTAAAAATATAATATAAATATAATACTAAGCATTATAAAGAAACTCTTTGAGAAGGAGGAACCCTCTTTTTTTTATTTTGTTTAAGATTTTATTTATTTATTTGACAGAGATCACGAGTAGGCAGAGAGACAGGCAGAGAGAGAGGAGGAAGCAGGTTCCCACCGAGCAGAGAGCCCGATGTGAGTCTGGATCCCAGGACCCTGGGATCATGACCTGAGCTGAAGGCAGAGGCTTTAACCCGCCGAGCCACCCAGGCGCCCCAGGAGAAACCCTCTTAACACTGTTGGTGGGCATGCAAGCTGGGAAAGCCATTCTGAAAACCAGTATGGAGGTGCCTCACAAAGTTGAAAATAGAGGTGCTCTGTGACCCAGCAATCGCAGTACTAGGTGTTCACCCCAAATCTACAAATGTAGTGATCTGAAGTGGTACCCGCATTCCACTGTTTATAGCAGCAATGGACAACAATAGCCAGACTATGGAAGGAGACCCAATGTCCACGGACAGATGAATGGACAAAGAAGATGTGGTGTGTATATGCAATGGAATATTACTCAGCCATCAAAAGAAACCCCAAAATCTTGCCATTTGCAATGATGTGGATGGAACTAGAGGGTATTACGCTAGGCAAGTACGTCAAAGGAAGACAGTTATCACGTTATCTCACTCATATGTGGAACATAAGAAACAAAACAGAGGATCATAGGGGAAAGGAGGGGAAAATAAAACAAGACAAAACCAGAGAGGGAGACAAACCATAAGAAGCTCTTAATCATAGGACACAAACTGAGGGTTGCTGGAGGGGTGGAGGGCGGGAGGATGGGGTATTCGGGTGACGGGCGCTAAGGAGGGGACCTGATGTGATGAGCACTGGCTGTTCTATAACACCAATGAGTCACCGAAGGCGACCTCTGAAACAAATAGTACACAATATGTTAGTTAATTGCATTTAAATTTTAAAAACTAAAAAAAAACAAAAAAAAAAAACAAAAAAAAAACTCTTTGAAATACACAACCACTCGGATGAATCTCGAGGGCATTATGTTGAGCAGGAAATTTAAAAAAAAAAAATCCCAAAAAGTCACAGTCTATACAATCCCATTTGGATAACATTCTCAAAATGATGGAACTATAATCGAGATGGAAAAGAGATTCGTGGTTGCTGGGGTTCGTGATGGTGGAGGGCTCAGGAGAGGCTGATCTCTCAATGGAGTAGTTCTACCTGGTGAAGATCACTCAAATGGATATACATGTGACAAAATGGCAGAACGATAGACCCACATTGCACTCATGTCAAATTATGGGTCTTAATCTTGAACTACCATTGTGTAAACTGTCACCACTGGGGGAACACGGAGTGACAGAAATATGGATGCCCCTCAGGACCATCTTTGCTAAGAATCTCTATTTCAGAGCAAAAGAGGGGAAAAAAGGGGGTGCCTGGGTGGCTCAGTGGGTTAAAGCCTCTGCCTTCCGCTCAGTCATGATCCCAGGGTCCTGGGATCGAGCCCCGCATCGGGCTCTCTGCTTAGCAGGATGCCTGCTTTCTCCTCTCTCTCTGCCTGCCTCTCTGCCTACTTATAATCTCTGTCAAATAAATAAACAAACAAAATCTTTTTTAAAAAAAAAAGGGGGGGAGCCATAAAAAAATAAGCAAAGTATAATTCCTCTTTAATAATATATACAAACTGGCAAAAAGTGCTCTATGGTGTCAGAAGTCAGGGTAGTGGTTAGGTCGGGTAGGATGGTGACCGGAACGGGGCAGAAAAGGGACTTCTGGGCACAGATAATCTCGCATCCCTGGTCTGGTGTCCCCTACATGAATTTGTTCACTTTGTTACCATTTATGAGACTGAACACACAGTGTGTGCTCTTTTCTGCGGGGCTGTTATATATATATGGCAGTAAAAATCGTCATGGGTGAAGTGAAAAAAATGGTTTTGTTTCAGGTGGGATTACCCATGTGTGGATGTAGATGAACACATTCTGGAAGGCTACATCAGAGCAGTTTCCTTTGCAAAAGGGCATTAGGAAGGAGAGGCCTGGAGGGAGGCCTCCTTTGCATTTTAAACTTTTCTATGCCGTTTGAATGAAAAAACAAACAAACACATGCTATCAAGCCTCTGGGCTGTCTCTAGCTAGAGGCCAGCCTTGACCCTTCCTGCCTTCTGGTTCCTTTTGGCCTCTGGGTTGGCTCCTGTGACATCATCACTTTGTGAGGAAGGGGCTTTTTAGCCTCTCACCCGCTAGAGTCTAGACAGCCGTTGGTTGTGTGTGGTGAATCATTTCATCAGCCCCTGTGGCTTTTCTCCCTAATGCAAGTGCTTTCCTGGAATGGCAGGCCTGGTGGGCCCCACCCTGGGCAGATTGGCTGGCCAGTGGGTTTTTCTTTCCTGGCCATATGGAATGCATACCTCACATGGCCAGCTCATTCATTCCACGTAGACAACGCAGGCCTCCCTCCAAGTCCCACATCTCCTGGGAAGTCTTGGACAGAGTGGAGAGAACATGGGCTTTGGCCAGACCGAGCCCAGTTCAAATCCTGGAGAGTTCTGCAGGTGGCAGACTTCCTCCTTCCTCACCCACAAGATGGAAACACGGTGTGAAAATAAATAAAGGAAACCTGATTTAAAATGGGAGTCTGGAAGCCCTGAAGGGCAAGTTCTCATACCCAGGGAGAAGCAGCTTCCTTTCCGTAGCCCAGCAGGAAGAAGGAAGAATTTCTCCTTGCCCAGCAACAGCCCAGCTAATGGGAACTCAGTAAAACACCCCCCAGCTTCCTCCTTTCCCTTATAAAACCAAGCCCCTCTATTCTTTTCGAACTTGCCTATGGTTCACTGTAGTCTCCTTGTCCTGAATTGCAATTCCTGGCTATTCCCAATTTTTTTTTTTTTTTTTTTTTTTTGCAGGTAAAAAAACTGTCTCCTTTTTTTTTTTTTTTTTAATCAACAGCAGATAAGACGGTTAAGACTTATCAGGACTAAGTGTGACCATATAAATAAAACCCTCCATGCAGCATCCCGCACATGATAAGAGCCTCCCTAATATATCAGTTCTCATCCCTGGGATCCTGTTGACACATCCCTGCCTGTCTCACCTGAAATTGACTCCTAATACACTTGTATTAGGAGTAAAATATGCTTGCTTGTGTCTGTGTTATGCAGATTCCAGACTCAGATTTATCTGAGTAAACTCATGAAGGTCACCGATTGCCCCGGATATCCTAGACACAGTAGGTCCTCGGGAAATGCCCCCGCTGGCACAGGCTGCCTCATTCCAACGTGGATCAATTCTGCATCCGCCTCCTTGAACCCTACGGACTCCCAAGTCCATTGCAACTAGCCAGGTTTCAGGAGGACTTAAAGTTTCAGTAATGCAGCCAACCTCTGTACATGCTGGTCCAGCATTTTTTTGCAGACCTAGTAAGCCCATGAAAAGTTGGGGCCATTTGTACAGTCCTTCAGAGCCATTTCTAGCTGTGTGATCTTGGGCGAGTCACAACACATCTCTGAAACCCCACCTCCTTGTCCATGTATAAATACACTGCTTCAGATGGGGATACTTACTCCCCAGCCTCGTGAAGCTTAAGGCAAAGAACAGTGCTGTCCCAAAGAAGCAGAATGGGAGCCACATTTATACCGAATGGTCTAGCAGTCACATTCAAAAAGTAAACAGAAACAGGTGAAATATTCGTATTTTTTGATCCGAATGTATGAAAGATCGTTTCAACACGTACTCCATAGAAAACTGATCGACGAGATAGTTGACATTTTTGCACTAAATCTTTGAAATTGCGTGTGATTGGGCGCTTCCAGCCCCTCTCACTTTGCATGAGCCTCGTTTCAAGTCCTCAGCAGCCATCCGTGACCCCATGGCATGATCCCAGACAGCCCGGCTCCGGCTGGCCCGTGGACTTGGGGAAGCAGGTGCAGCGGATTGTCTTGGCTGTTCTAACAGCGCCCACCTCATTGAAGTCCTGTCCCTGCTCTGTGTTGACCAGGGCCAGCTTCTGAGCATCTCTGCGGCCTACGGCGACCTGGAGACTGTCCGGTACCTTCTCACCGAGAGACGGGTGGAGCTGCCCACCGAGCCCACCGATGACAATCCAGCTGTGGTGGCGGCTCATTTTGGGCATACTGACGTCGTGCAGGAGTTGCTCGAATCTTTGCCAGGTAAATCCCAGGCCCTGAGCTCCTTGCCCACCTCTCGGGAATCACCTCTTCTCAGGATTCGACAGACATTTGTCGGTGGGGGCTGGGGGGCGTGGGGGTGGGTATGGGCTTTCTTGTTTCTTGACACTTTCACCAAGAGAGAGAACCAGGTTTCTAGGCCATCACACTGACAGTCCATAGTAAAAACCGCCACAACCCACGTCTCATTCCCTTGACCTCAGGAGGTAAATTTTCTGACGCCATATTTGATAGAGAATATGGACCTATGTCCCTTTTTTAAAAATTTAATAGTATTTGTCCTGAAAGAAGTTTTAGATTTTCGGAAATGTGGATGTGGAAGTGCAGAGAATCCCCATCTACCTTTTAAGTTAACTTCCTTCACCTGACGACATGCATGGAAAGTTCCTCCATGCCTTTTTATGGCTCGGTAGCTCATTTCTTCACAAGGCATTATTACCTTAGCAGTCTTTGGGAGTTAAGGTTTGTTTGGGAGCACGGCTAGTGTCAATAGTGCACAATGGTTGCACAACAGGTGTGCAACGGTGTGGGCCCTGCCCTCAGAAGGCTTGTGCTTGGTTCAACACTCCACGGTCTCCATCTTGAAATTTTTGATATTTTTTTAAACAAGGGGCTCACCTTTGTATTTTGCACTGGGCCCCACATATTATGTAGCCGTCCTGTCAGGGGTAGGGGGGTTGTCCCACAGTGTGCTTTGAGTAGATTTGTGCTTGGACTTGGTTCTAAACCAGTGCCCCCTTCTGGAGGGAGAATGAGGTTAAGGGTAGAAATCAGGACCCTGTTATGGCTCACAGGTGCATACTGTGTCCAGTGAGACATAGGAGGCCAAGGAGGAGCTTGGGTGTCCCTGAGGGCAGACTTCCTCTCTTCAGGGATCCCCAAGATTAGCTCAGTTCTAGCCCCAAAGCATCCACGCCGGCTGGCTCATGACCTAATTGTGCATTTTGAATTTACTGAACATTCATCCTATGAGTCTCTCACTATTGCCTTCCCGTGCATTCTGAAGAACTTAAGAGATACACAGACTTCTTTAAAAAGGTGATCCCAGATCTTTCATAGCTCCTGGCTAAGCAGAGACAATATAAATAGAAATCCCAGTAATTCTGTGTAGTGTAACCATGGTGAGGGTGAAGTATCTAAACAGTGATCTGGGAACACACATAGAGAATGGTCTTTTCTGGTCTTCATAAGGAGCTGACGTCTGAGCTGGGTTTTGCAGGGTTCATAGGAGTTTACTTGGCAGACAAGAGAGGGAAGAGCTTCGGTCGCCCACTTTCGCAAAGCAGGGAGCTTGGCTGGACATGAGCATGGTTTTCAGCTGCTTTGGGGCGTCCTGTCTTCACCTCAACCAGGGACAGAGTTGCTGAGGACCGAAGGAGTCTAGGGCATCGTTCTGGACCCTGCGGGAAGTACAGAGATAGGCAAAACAGCGTGTGTCCCTATGAATTCCCAAACTGGGAGGAAGGCAGCCACTGTCAGGAGTCTGTCTGTGAAACCCAAGACACCAAAGATACAACTTGAGAACAAGGGAGGGTTTGAGAAGAGGAGAGATGAGAGGCTCATAGGGGTAGGCACATCATTGTGTAGTTGAGGACGTCATTTCAAGTACGTCATTATCTACTGTCTGGTCTCTGTAGCTGAGTGGAAATGGAGCAAAGGAGGAAGAGGAAGAATGGAGACCCTACTGGGACTCTCCCCGAGTATCATTGGATTTGGGCCTCAGAAGATATGTGTGGGGTTTATAAGGTTAAGAGAGCACCCTTTGGTTTTGAGCGTTTAAATCTTTAAGCTTTACAGGGTTTAAGTCTTGACTTTGTCATTTACCAACTGTGGGACTTCTGGCAAATTCCCAAACTCCTCTGAGCTCTGATTTCCTCCTATTAAAATCATGGCTATGAAATATAGCCTTAGACAACCTCCTCGGATGGGTGGACATCCATCCTCAACAGAATTTGTTAACAGCATGATGACTGGATTTCTCTAGATACAGTTGCAGGAAGTGAGTTGGAGATCGCTTGTTAATATCTGTTGGAGTACCACCTCCTTTGAATTATTAATTCTAGTTATCAGAGGGAGAAGAAGAGGCACTGATTTAGCATCTGCTGCAACCCAGGCACTACGCCAGGCACCCTCTGTGCTGGATTTTCATTTCTTCCATCCCGACCTCCCCCCTGCTTCCTGGTCAGTTTCCTACCATGGAGAGGAGGGTCGCTCTCTCCATACTTGGGACACTTGGGTTCCTAAGGACTCCCAGCCTCTGGAAATGAGACAATGTTATGATGCAATTGGGAAGTGTCAGTGTGGAGGGTGAGATCATTTTTCCATGGTGGCTACATCCAAAAGACATTGCATTTACTTTGAACTTGAAGATACTGTAATACTTCGGCCCACACTGTCCCTGTTCCTTCCTCGTGGTAAGTGTTATTCCCTCTTGGAATTAAGGAGGTGGTTCTTGCAGGGAGTAATTTGCAAAGTTTCAGGCTGGATAGTTAGATCGATTTCTTTCACCAAAGCCCTTTTTCTTTCATTTTTGAAAGTAATATATGTACTCATGGATAATTTAGAAATGCAGGGAAGTGTTAGTACTCTAAAAACATAATGACAAATAATGAGTTAGAATGTTTTGAGCCAGGCGCTTGATATACATTATGTCATGCAATCCTCACATTAAACTTGGGAGGACGAGTGCTATTACTCCCATTCTACCAACAGGTAAACCGAGTCAGGGAGAAGTTAAGAAATTTGTTTAAGAGTACGCAGCTAAAATAGTTAACCCTAAGCGGCTTGTCTCCAAAGCTCATGTCCCTGTATGTAATGCTATTCTGGGCATGAGGTCAGGACTGGGGATGGGGAAAGAAGTGAGGCGAATGGTCACAATCCCCACTACCGAGAAATAATACTACAACACAGGGTAGTACCTTTTAGTCTTATTTCCACCTACAAATGCATACAAAAACTGTATGCACTTTTTTTTATACAGTCACAATCGTACCATATATGCTGTTGGGAATGCTTCTTTTCCTCACTCGGCATTGTGTGATGAAGAGGCAGATTTATTATGATGTGGGAAAATGGCATATGCAATTCAGAGGGACTGTTCCAGAAAACACTACTGACTTGACAGAAGCGACTTTTGGCCGGAAATGGGACAGTTCAGTATTACCAATGGTCTGAGGGGAGATCAGGGTGGGAACAACCAAAACCCCTTTCCCTTTGTCTTGTCATCTCCTGCCAGGTCCCTGCAGCCCCCAGCGGCTGCTGAACTGGATGCTGGCTTTGGCTTGCCAGCGAGGGCACCTGGGGTTGGTGAAGCTCCTCGTCCTGACCCACGGGGCTGACCCAGAAAGCTACGCCGTCAGGAAGAATGAGTTTCCTGTCATCGTGCGCTTACCGCTGTACGCAGCCATCAAGTCAGGTGGGTTCCCCGGTCAGTCCCACCCATGGGAACCCTTGCAGGTTGGAGATGTGGGACCTTGTCTTCCCCCTCCCCTCTAGCTCTTGAAACATCTGTGTATAGACGTTTACAAATTCCATTATTTGCTCTCTCTCAAAATGTCTGCATCGTTTCTCTTTGGCCCCACTTGCCCCTGCAATGGGATTTCAGTGACAGGTACCAACTGTGGCAAATGGGACCATAGTAGGAGCCACTCCACAGGGCAGAGTGCCACAAAATGTCTCCCACGAACAGGAATGTACCACCTCAAGAGAAGTCATAGAGAAGGTCCACCAGCACAACGACCCTTTTCATTCCCATTTCACACATCAGCGTCTGCCATTTTGGACCAGCTGCGACACACTTGGACGTCTGAACGCCATTCTCTGTCCTTTAGGAAATGAAGACATCGCCATATTCCTGCTTCGGCACGGGGCTTTTTTCTGTTCCTACATCTTACTGGACAGTCCTGACCCCAGCAAACATCTCCTCAGGAAGTATTTCATCGAAGCTAGTGCCTTGTCCAGCAGCTGTCCAGGGAAAATGGTGAGTAGCCACTGCCCGTGGATACGTCAATAAAGACAAGGTGGTACATATATACAAGGCAGTATTTTTCAGTCATAAGAAGGAAAGACATCCCGCCATTTTCAGCAACATGGATGGACTTTGAGGGCATTGTGCTAAACGAAATAAGTCAGACGCAGAAAGACAAATACTGTATGATCTCACCTCCATGTAGAATCAGAAAAAGCCAAACTCCTAGAAACAGAGAGTAGATGATTTGCCAGGGGTTAGAGGGTGCAGAAAATGGGGAGATGTTGGTCATAGGGTACAAACGTCAGTTACGAGATGGCTAAGTTCTGGAGACCTAATACACTGCTCTGTGATTATAGTTAATAATACTGTGCTCTAGACTTGAAAGTTGCTCAAAGAGTAAATCTTAAGTGTTCTCACCACTTGAAAAGAGTGGTAATTAGATAACATTATATAGGTGTTAGCTTACACTCTGATGGTAATCATTTTGCGATAAGTGTGTTGAATCAGCAGGTTGTACACCTTCAACTTACCCAATATTTTTTTAAGATTTTTCTTTTGATGAGAGAGAGAGAGAGCATAAACAGGGAGGAGGGGCAGAGGAAGACAGAAAAGCAGACCCTCCCGCTTAGCAGAGAACCAGATGCACCTGGATCCCAGGATCCTGGGATTATGACCCGAGCCAAAGGCAATTGCTTAACCAACTAAGCCACACAGGCGCCCCACCCCCACCCCACTTACCCACTACTATATGTCAATTATAT
Source organism: Mustela nigripes (assembly GCF_022355385.1). Classification (NCBI taxonomy): domain Eukaryota; kingdom Metazoa; phylum Chordata; class Mammalia; order Carnivora; family Mustelidae; genus Mustela; species Mustela nigripes. The sequence continues at coordinate 18,501,177 of NC_081569.1, forward strand.
CTGAATAAAATTGGAAAAATATGCAGGACATAGTTTTTGTTTTCCTTTTAATAATAAAAGTAGTGTTGTATTAGTCACATTATCTTCAAGTTGGTTTCTTAAATTCAGCACTCTATCATGGACTCCTTCTAGACAGATCACTGTGTCTACAACTCATTCTTTAAATACATGCCCTAAATCTATCCCATTGGTGGACATTTGGATTATTTCTGGGTTTTGCCCTTTGTTATACAATCTGTTTTTTAGGATATTGGCTTCTGTAGATTGAAGTCCCCAAAGTGGATTTTTTGGGGAATCACTTCCCCAAAAAGCTATGGTGATTCACTTTCACCAGCATTATGTGGGAATCTCTGTTTCCACACCTTGGTCAGCCTTAGATGTCCAGGAGCCTTTTAAAATTCTCAGTCTGCTGGATGAAAATGAGATCTCCTTGTTTTGATGTCCACACTGTTGTTATGAAGAACATCGAGCTTCTTCTCCTACCTTCATGGACTTTTTGCATCTCCCCTCACTTGAGTTGCCTGTTACTGTTTGTTGATTATTTTCCTGAAGGGTTGGTCATCTCTTCCTTCTCATTTTAGAGGATCTTTTTTTGTATCTCAGACTTTAAACCTTTTTTTAAAATCATACATGTTGCCAATATTCTCCCCAATCCCTGCTTTTTCTTTTGTGATAACAAAGATAGGAGACTATGTAATCAAATCTCTTTTTTTGTTCTGGCATTTGGGTTATATAAGAAGGTCATTTCCCCCTCAATTTTATATAAATATTTTCCTCCTGGAATATCTCACGATATTTTTTTTCTTTTAGTTTTTACATTTTAAGCTTTCATTTTTCTGGTATTTATTTGTATGTGAGGTATGAGGGGGAGAATCTAGCTTTCATCTTTTCTACAGGGATGATCAGTTATTCTAGCACAGTTTTTAAAATAAAGCTTCCTCTCCCTTCTGAATTGAGATGTCATCATTGTTATTTTCCCCAGTATCTATCTGTATGCATTTTGGGAGTCTCTGTACTGGTCCATTGGCCTATTAATCTGTTTCTAGGTAAATGCCATCCTGTTCTGAGAACAGACATTTCATTTAAGTCTTACAGACTATTAATGCATGTTTTCTACTTGTTTGGTTTTTTTCTTTGAAAATATCTTGACTGTTATTAGACATTTTTTTCTTTTGTGCATTTCCCATGATGACTCTATTTGTGCAGTTTTCAGCTTATTAAAGAACAGCTTTCATGTTCTTTAATAAAGTTTTATATTTTGTTTATCTTATCTATTTTTTTATATTTTTAATGAGATTTTACAACCTGGACCTGCCATGTTTATTTGTGTGTTCTTTCTTGTTTCTGCCACTATATGAATTGAAAATGATTCTTTTCCATTTCTATTTCCAATCCAATGTTACTGATATGGAGAAAAGCTCCTTTGTTTATTTATATTTTATCCAGCCCCTTTACCAGCTTCTCTTATTAATTCTAATCGTTTTCGGAAGAGTTCCTTGAGACTTTTAGGTATATGATCAAGTCCAAATAGGTTTGTCCCTTCTTTTCTAATATTCGTATAACTTATTTATTTCCTGTCTCATGGTATCACTAGTAATTTCAAAAGTTGAATCATCATGAGGATAGCAGACGTATCTCTCTTATTCCTGATTTTAAAGGTCTTGACCTCAGCAATTTATAGGCATTTGCTGTAGATTTTTGGTAAATAGACTGTTGTTAGATTTAGGTAGTTTCCATGTATTCCTTTTTTGCTTAGGAGTTGATATTGGGAAAGAATGCTGGATTTTGTCAAATCCCACTTTGGGAGGAGCTATTAACGTATTGTTATAATGAATGATGAGGATATATTTTCCTTTTTATTTATGACATCAGACAGTTTTACTTTTTCTCTTTGGAACTTAATCAGACCAGCCAAGGAGGATTGAGATGTTCAAGTGGTTTTGTCAAAGGACTTTCAGATTTTATTTACTTCTTTATGATTTGTTCTGTCTGTTAGTTCATTAACTTTAGCTTTTATCTGCACTAAAATCTTCATATTTTCTTCTTCAAGTATTTTATTTATCTCTGAATATTTTGGGGTGTTGTAGTTAAGGTAAGGGCACAGCATTGAGACTTCATGGTCTGATCTGGGTTCCGGATCTTCATCTGATAACTTTACCACTCTGTGTTTTGGTTTCCTCATCTGAGAAGTAGGAAAAAGAGAGAGAAAGTATCTATCTTGGAAGGATACTTGACAATTAAATGCGGTAATAGTTACAACATTCTAAAACCAGTGCCTGGCACATGTTAAGTATCTAACAGATGATATCTGGTATTATTGGAGTTCTTTTTTTAGATTTATTGGCGTAAATATTTTTCTTTTTTCCTCTAATTTTATCTTGTCAGTTGTAGATGCAAGTCTTTCATGTGCTTTCTTTATCAGAATCTGAACTACACACACACATGACATGTGACATGTACACATTTACATATTTATAAATATACATATGTATGTATATATATACATATGTATTTCCTACTTGTGATTTTTTTCTAGTTCTTTCACATTATTCTAAAAGTTTTTGGTCTACAGGCCCATTTAATGACTTTATGCCCCCTTTTGACTTATTTCATGATGTCAAACACCTTTCATCCTGTTCATGCTTCTGTCCTTAAAATTGGGATTTGTGTCTTCTTTGCTCTTCACATGGCCACCCTGCATTCTTTTTCTTTGCGTCGGGGTTATACAAGTTTTCCCAGACATTCATCTTCAGTTTTTTTGTTGTCTTAGGTGTATTTCTTTTTTTTTTTTAGAATTTTTAAAAAAATTTATGTATTTGACAGACAGAGATCACAAGCAGGCAGAGAGGCTGGCAGAGGTGGGGATGGGGGGGGGGGGAAGCAGGCTTCCTGCTGAGCAAAGAGCCCAATGCAGAGCTCTATCCCAGGACTCTGAGATCATGACCTGAGCCAAAGGCAGAGGCTTTTATCCCCTGAGCCAACAGGTGCCCCTCTTAGGTGTATTTCTTATAGATAGCATTTAGATTTCATCCCATCTGAGGGTGTGTCTTTGAGGAGTCCACTTGATTCACATTTGTGTGGGACCTGACATAGTCATCTATTACTCACATCTTTTAAATTATATTTATTATATTTACTGCTATTAATAATATCAATAATATTTATTATATTAATATATTATTTATATTAAATATGTTATTTAGTATATTTATTATACTTATTTATGATATTATATTTATTGCTATTTCCTTTTAACTGTTCTCTTGTTCTTGCTGGTTTCCTAGTTTTTAAAAGAATGCCAACATTCTTATCAATAGTAAACGTACAATAAATAATTAATATTCGCCTCACCTAGTAAAAGGAAATAGGGACCATGCAGCCCTTTCCTGTATATTGTGCTTGGTGTTTTTCCCAACACTTTCCTACTTGTTCACTACAACACCTCGGTAAGAACTGTGGGGAACAGAATATTTTCCTGATGAAAATATTGTGGTTTAGAGACCTCCTGTTACTTGTCCAAGGACAGCAACTACAACACAGTTATACTCAGCCCAGAACCTGAGTCTCCTGAACTCAGGGCTTTTCCCATTTCATGATTCCTGGACTATCCCTCCCATGTACATCAGTGGTTGTCACACTTTTCTGTACACTGACTCCCTGGGAACTTTTAAAAACCCCAGCGCTCAGGTCACACCTGACACTAATTGAATCTAAATCGCTAATGGGACCTGCCTCGGTTTCATTTTAAAAATTTCCCAGGTGATTTCAGTGTGCAGCCGGGCTTGAGAGCCAGCAACTTTGATTTTCTTGGCTAAAGGTTAAAAGCCGAAGTGATTGGCATCTCCGTCTGCCGTGGATTTCACTGAGCAACGTTTGCTGAGGTAGAGCATGAAAGCGATCATTGCATTTTAGAAGGAGAAGACAAAGAAAAGACAATGTTACTCTTCTTCTCCTTGACCTAGAAGAGAAAATGAAATTAGACTGCAGGCTGAGTCAGGAGGCTTTTTTGGGGGCTTCCCCAAAGCAGGTGGTATTCTGATTATTCATGTGAATTTCAAAGGCCAAGGGCCTTGCAAGTGGGTGTGTCTGGCTGCCTGTGATCTAGAACCTGCGATAGCACATTCCTTCAGTGCTGCTGGCAGAAGACAGGGAGGCAGGCTGCCCAGAGGGACCCGGCCATCAGGAACAATGACTCAGGAACCACAGGTGAGCCCTCTTAACCTTCCCAGGCGTGCAGTGGTTCTGACCTGGCATTTTTGGTTCCAAAGAGTAGACACAGGCGGCCATGCAAAGAGCGCTTTGCTGCCCTGAGTACACGGCCTGAGAGCTCCCTTGGCCTACTGGCATTTGTGACAGTGACTTTGTTGCATTAGTCATGTTGTCTTTGGTGTGTTTATGCTGTGCCTCTCCACCAGCTAGGAGGGTTTTATTTTGCTTTGTTTTATGTAATTGCTGCTTTGGTGGAAGCCACCGCCAGGGAAGGTTCAGAGCCTTCCTGCATGCCTCTGGGCCAGGCGTTCCCTCGTTCCCAGGCTGCCACAAGCGGGGGGAGGGGACTGCAGAGAACCCCACGTTGGTGTCCCATTGGCAGGAATAGGCCATTTCGGTTTTGTGGGCGTCCGGTAAGCCAGGCCCAAGAGCTCACACCATGTGGTCTGGACATACTTTCAGGAGAGCAAACCCAAAGCCAAGTCGGACCTGGCCAGAGCTGTCTCTGGGCTAGGGTTGGCCGGTGTCCCTCTTGAAAGCTGCCACACTCTTGCCTGAACATGGAGCGAGACGGCTGTGCTCGTGGCAAGAGCCCGGTCGCCGTCTGCTTTGTTTCCATGAGAAACAGCAACATTTTGAGGTTGGCGTGCCCAGAAAGGAGCAAGAAATCTCCAAAGTGCCAGGAAAGGCCAGCCCAGCAGGTCCTGGAATAACCGTGGTGTTTGTCCCCATGCAGCAGTGAGAGGGCTTTCTGGGGCTGTTCTGAGCCGTTGCAAGGAGACAGAGCTGGACTGAATTTTGGGAAACAACCCAATGGAGAAATTACTAATATCCTCTTAAAAGTCCCTAATGTCTTAAATCTCATGGCTCACCTAGAGAGGAACAGTACCATTAGGACCATCATCATGGCTTCTTGGACCAGCTCTGGGCTGCTGTACCTTAAAAATTCCCGGTGGCCCCACCATTCAGATGCCTGTGTCTGTGCTCAGTAGGAAACATCCTACCTGCATGTTTTCACAGCCGAAGCAGCCTTTCTCCACCCATGTGACCTGCTGGGTCTGAGGACTTGTGTTCGCAGAATGCCAGACAGGATAGGAAGCAGCAAATACGGCCTCACGGCTGCTGTTGGGGGAAAAGGGGGACCTTCATGCAGAGTAGGCTGAGTGGGGGCTGTGTGCTCCCGAGAGCCCCTGAGGCACCGTATAGGCAAACAGCCTTTCCCAGTGGACCCCAAGTCCTCTGGGGAGCACCTTTGTTTTGGGTTAGGTCTACTGGTTGGCGCAAAGAGTCTTTATTCCAGAGCTGTATGCTTTCCAGAACACTTGGACGCACACACATCCCCACCTTCTTAGTCCTTCTCGCCTCACAGCCGTAGCGTAGTGGAGTCGGAACCCGCGTCCCCAGAAGTCAGCCTCTGGAGGAGCAGCAGTGCCCCGTGGGTGACGGGCAGCGCGAGGTACCGACCCACTGCCCTTTCACCCCCTGGCCCTTTCACCCCTCACTGGTGGGAGAGGAAGATCCAGCCTTTCATCAGCTCCTCGAAAGTTGTAAAAGGACTGTTCTGGCCTCTGTCCGTCAGTTCTGCTTCTCTTGTGCCCTGTCCCGCACACGTCTGTTTCCTCTGGTTTCCAAATACTGACTCTTCCTTGCCCCTTGTGCCTTCCTCGTTTGGGTGCCCTCCCCGTGGCTCCTGGCCACGCTGTTCATTCTCCCTCAGAGCCTGAAATCGGGCAACAGGTGACACAGCACAGTCAAGGAGCAGAGCCAAGGAGCAACCATGCCTGCTGCTCGTGACAGGCTTCCTGCTGAATCTTAAAACAATACTACACAGCGGGGGGGTGAAAACGCTTGCACTTAGTTCAAATGGGGAAAATCATGGATGAAACAGAGATGCAGGAAGAGTAAAACTATTCTTTGACCTTAAATGACAAACCAGAAAATACAGTCGGGGAAGTATGAGAACGGGGTCCAATGTTGGCACAACCGTGGATATCCGTGTAGACAGTTGCGTCTCATTACAGTGGTAATGATACAGATCAATTTCAAACAGGTAAGAGGTAGGCACTGGAAAGTCCTCAGAATATATTTTTAAAAGGGCGTTTATCCCAGTTGTAAAAGGGAGATGATTATATTAATATTATTTTATTTTTTACAAATTTACAAATAGATATAAAGTTACATCGTCAGAAATAAGATGAATGCTTTATAGATTAAAGCAAAAAACTTGCAGGAAAATATAGTTTTAAAAAGAAATATAGGGACATCCGGGTGGTTCAGCCAGTTAAGATGTTCCTTCAACTCAGGTCATGATCCCGGGGTTCTGAGATCGAGCCCCACATCAGGCTCCTTGCTCGGCGGGGAGTCGGCTTCTCCCTCTCCCTCTGCCTGCCTGCCTCTCCCCCTGCTTGTGCTCTCTCAATTTGACAAATAAGTAAATAAAGTCTTTAAAAAAAGGAAATATAAGAGAGCAATGGAAGATTTTTGAACTCACCAAAACAGAAATAGATCACGGACACAATGTACATGTCAGTCGATCATTGAATTTCATTCAGCCAATGTTTATAGATCACCCACTAGATGCCCAAGACTCAGCAGTGACCAAGCCAGGACCGTGACCTTTGCCACCACAGTGCTCACAAATTCTCCCAGGCAGGAAGAGAAATGAGGAGTTAATTTGCCCAGAAGGGGATCAAAGCAGTGTATCATGGCACGAACACAGATACAACTTCATTGACAATTACAGAAATTCACATTAAGGCAACTGAAGAGTACTGACACAAGCCTGTGAAACGAGCAAACATAAACATGAATGCCGAGTAAGACACTTGGCACAGTGGTCGAGAAATGGGCACACCGATGCCTTTGCTGGCACAGTCTGTTCCATACGTGTGGAAAGTCACTGGCATCATGTGACAAAAGCCATAAAACCCTTTTCTCCCAGGGAACTGTTCTGAATGTGTATTTCCTTTCCGAGAGATACCTCTAGGGCATAATTTGAAGGAAAAAAACAATTCCCACAAACATGGTCAAAACACTGCTATTCATAAGAAGAAGAAATTAGGGGAGGGGCGCCTGGGTGGCTCCGTGGGTGAAGCGTCTGCCTTCAGCTCAGGTCATGATCGCAGGGTCCTGGGATTGAGCCCCATGTCGGGCTCTCTTCTCGGTGGGGATCGTGCTTCTCCCTCTGCCTCTGCATTCCCCTTGCTTGTGCTCTCTCTCTCTCTCTCTCTGTCAAATAAATAAATAAAATCTTTAAAAAAAGAAGAGAAAACGAGGGGATGGAAACAGAAATGTCCAGCTGCAGGAAAAAACTGTATCATCCCTGCTGAACCTTCAGAGTGGATGGCACATAGCCAGGAACAACCCTGCCTATGCCCTCAGCACTCAGCACACCACTGCTCCAGGACACCCTTGAACTCTGAACCCCACACAACATCCTCAGGAAGCCTTCTTTGACCCACACGCCTGGTCGGATCCCCCTTATATCTCCCAGAGCTTCCTGTCCATTTTATTTATAGCAATGAACAAAGTTGGAGGTTGTCTGGGTGACACTCTCATCTAATGTCAACTCTCCCATTTGAAAGGAAGCTTCTCGAAAGCAGGGGATTTTGCCAGGTTTGCTTACCCTGTGTTTGAACCCCCGACCCGGCCCCAGTGTAGGGCTGGAACAGGATGATTAGCATGGATGGATGAATGGATGGTTGAAACTTTATATATGCAGCAAATCTCCCATTTACATAAAACTTAGGAGCTGACAAAGGACTGTGCCAATGACTTGAATCACCTATACAGTCCAATGAGGTAAAATTTTTGCCTTTATTTAAAAGTGGAGGAAACTGACTTTTTTCTCAACAGTAAGCTAAGCAGTTTAGTTAACTGCAGACATTTTATTTCCTGACCCCCTTTCTCAAATAGACGTTGGCAATATTAACTTGGAACTAGTGATGGAATATTTCTTGTAAGCTTCCTATTTTTAAAAGGAATGACTGAAATACTACATGGGGAAAAAATCATAGTGCTTTTTTTAAAAGACTATATTTATTTATTTGACACAGAGAGATAAGGAGAGAGAGAGCAAGAGCGCACAAGCAGGGGGAGCAGTAGAGGGAGAGGGAGGAACAGGCTCCCCGCTGAGCAGGGAGCCCCATGCAGGACTAGATCCCAGGACCCCGGGATCATGACTTGAGCCGAAGGCAGACCCTTAACCAACTGAGCTACCCAGGCACCCTGTGATTTTTTTTTTTTTTTAAGGAAAAAAACCTATCTATTTTTAAAAAATTTTAGTGAAGAAAAGGTGATCAATTTTATTAAACACTTTTTGGCATTAGATATTCTTAACTATAGAGACCAAACTGATGGGTTACCAGGGGGAGGTGGGTGGTGGGAAGAGGGAAATAGGTGACGGTGATTCAGGAGGGCATTTGTGTGATGAACACCGGGTGATGTGTGGAGATCCCGAGTCACTATCTTGCACATCTGAAACTACTATAGCACTGTATATTAGCTCCACTGAAATTCAGAGAAAAGAATTAAAAACTCAAGAAAAACTTTGGGATACAATACTAAAAAAGAATTATATTGAATTAGGAGCCTCGGGGGAGTGAGTCTCTATTTATTTTCCTTATTTGTCTCTTTTTATGTCACTTTGAGAATTTTTGTAAGTAAATCTTGCATTTCAACATCATTATTTGGTTTGTTATCAACTGTGGCCAAGGACAACCCCTCCCATAACTTAAACATTGTTTTTACATTGATCGTCAGATTGTCATTTTCATTCTTAGATTATTCAAGTTACATGGAAGTCTTTTTTTTCATTTAGTCAATTGGTTGTTGACTGTTATTTTTTTCAAAGACCCTTGAGTTGGCTTTGTTTATTGACTTCCTTGTCTTGACTTCCCTCTGGTTTCTCTGTGCTTGGTCTAATTGTTTTAACTTTCCTGTTTTCTTTCAGCTTGCTACTCTAAGTAGGGCGGGGTTGCTTTATTTTGTCTCATTTTTTCTGTTTGTAACAGTGATCAGAGTTGTGCGTTGTCTTTTCCATTACTTGTAATACTTTTGTTGTTCTAAAAATATCTTCTGTTGTGACTTGGTTTTCTTCTCCTACATGAGCATGAACTAAAAGGTCATGTTTTCACGTTCAAAAGATTGGCCACCTTCTAATTCTGCTTCTCTCATTGGTTCTGCCTCTCGTTTGCCTTTGTCCTCAAATAAGATAGAGGGGATGTTTGTGTCTCCCTGCTCTTTTTCTTACTCCTTTTTCCTCTTTACTTTTCCTTCATGCTCAGAATTTATTTTAAAAAAAATATGCAAGTTCCTATCTATTTGAACACAGAATTCATTCTCCTGCCCCCCCCTTTGGTGATCGCTCATTTTTATGACAGTGCGTAACTCTATAATTTCTCTATTCATTATATCTTTGATCTATTGTAGTATGCTGGCATTTTTCTTGAATTTGCTTTAGTTCTTCTTTTACCTTATATTGCCCTGGGTTGGAACATAAAGATTTAACATGGTTATATTTTGGGGTTATGACCGTTTGAGCATCTTGATTACTATCAAGGAGCCTTGGTTATTTCTCTGAATGCCTTCGACACTGTGTCTGCTTTTCCCCAGCCATGGGAAGGGAACATGTTGGTCGGGTAGGAAGTGATCAGAGCATCAGGCACCTGAATCACCATCTTGGTTCTGCTACCTTTGAGTAAGTTGTCTCTTTGAGGTTCTCTTTTTCTTTTCTTTTCTTTTTTTTTTTTTAAGATTTTTAAAATTTATTTGACAGAGAGAGAGATCACAAGTAGGCATAGAGACAGGCAGAGAGAGAAGGGGAAGCAGGCTCCCTGCTCAGCAGGGATTCGGGGCTCAATCCCAGGACCCTGAGATCATGACCTGAGCCAAAGGCAGAGGCTTAACCCAGGTGCCTCTCTCTGAGGTTCTTTACCTGCTAGACCTTACAGGGTTACTGTGAGGGTGAGCTGAAAAAGTGGCCACGGAAGTCTGCATGTGGGTTGCGAAGGGTCAGCGAGATGGTGTCATCATAACATCACAGCTCAATTTCCCTACAGAGGGTTTCCCTACAGTCTGACCTTGAGTGTGCCGTTGGAGGCAATAGACTGTTCCATGTTGATGGTTTAAAATGCCGTCCTAGCTTTGCTTCTAAGTTATTTTTGTGCTTCTATTTCCCATTGATCTGGTTTCTATGGTAATATTTCCTTTTGTTTGTTCACCTTAAATCAGAGTGGCAGCTAACCGCTACTAATCCTGATATTTACAGTATTTTGAGCAGACGTGCTTTTTTAGCGCTGATTACCCCTTTTTTTCTCATTTCGTCATTCATTAACTAAATCATTGAATTCATCTTCTTCCTGAATCTGGGAGGAAGGCTGACCTCCCCCTTTCTCTTCTCTCTCCCTTCCTTTACTACCTGTAATCATTCTCGGGTCATTTTCGAAACTCTCTTTACTCTATGGAGGCTTCACAGGCTTTCCGGCCTGTTTAATAACCAATCTTACTGCTCTTTTCCTTACCTGTTCACTATATTTCTAAACTACTTGTCTCAACAGGCATCCTTTTGGCCTTTAAGAATCTGTTTCTTTCGTTTCCTTTCTTCAATGCGTGGGCCTCTGTCCATGGAATGTTCTGGGTTCTCAGGTCTTGACTTCTCCCATCTTTATTTGACTTGTTACCATCTGTATCAGTGCTCTAGTAACAAAGTAAAAATCGGTTGGCTTAAAATAACAGAGATTTACTGTTTCAAGTTTTAGAGGCTAGAGGTCTGGCATCAAAGTGGCAGTAGCAGCAAGCTTCTCTTCCCTCTGAGCTCCAGGGAAGGGTCCTTCCTTGTCTCTCCCTAGCTTCCGGTGGTGGCTGGCTGTCCTTGGCATTCTTGGGTCGTAGACCCATGACTCCAGCCACATGCTGTTCTTGTCATTGCACATCTTCACATCATCCTGTCTCTGCACTTACCTGCCTTTGTGACCAAACTTCCCCTCTTCATAAGGACACCAGTCATATTACTTGGGGACCTATCTTCATGACCTCATTTTAACTTTATGTCTCCAAAGACCCTCTGTCCAATGAGGGCCACATTCAGAGGTACTGGGGTTTAGGGCTTCAACATATCTTTTATGGGAAACACATTTCAGCCCACAACACCATCCTTGTGGCCACCGCTCCATTGCCCATGGCCTGGGTCCCCCGGTCACAGTCCCTTCCGATGCACGAGTAGATGTCCGATCTCCTGCTTGTCCTTACATGCTGAATGTCCCATCTCTTCTTGAGAGCCTTTCCCTGCCTGAGCACAAGGACTTGAGCAGCAGGGTGTTTGGAAGTGTCACACCAAGGGATTCCCCCCAGGGGGCAAGGAGGTGGACACAGCAGCAGGCGCCATGGGTCGGGTCTTGTCCATTGTAGCCCTGACCTGCACAAGGAGGCTGGGACAGAGCACTGTCTCCAATGTGCTGATCCTTTGTCTAGCCAAATCCCTGTCCTCTCTGGCCTCCTCGGACAGTCGGGGTTCCCAGAGAACATTGGCAGACGTCTTCATTTGCAGGGTTTCTTTTGACTTGTTCTTCAAGCTCTTTGCCAAGTTCATTCTGTTTCAATTAGATCTGTGGGTTCTGCCATGTCTCCAGCCGTTTGGGCACTCTGACTGCTGCTTCCCACGTCAGAAGGTGGCCTCTTGGTTCTCTGGCTGGCCCAACGAGGAGAAGGCATCCTCTGCCATCATCCCAGGAATTTTTGTTTAACCACCAAAAGGAAGGCTTGGGTTTTATGTTGCCAAGGATTCACAAATACATTTTATTTATTTATTTATTTACTTATTTATTTATTTTAAGATTTTATTTATTTACTTGACAGAGATCACAAGTAGGCAGAGAGGCAGGCAGATAGAGAGAGGAGGAGGAAGCAGGCTCCCTGCTGAGCAGAGAGCCTGATGTGGGGCTCGATCCCAGGACTCTGGGATCATGACCTGAGTCAAAGGCAGAGGCTTTAACCCACTGAGCCACCCAGGCGCCCCTTTTCTTTTAGAAGATTCTATCTCCCCCATCCTCTTTGAACATGTGTGTCTTGATGGAATGGACTGATTCTGTAAGTTGCCTCTTTGTGTCATGCCCTGGAGCTTGAGTTGGTCCCCTCAAGGGATTTACAGCCTCAAGGAGGGAAGGTTCTTACAGAGTTAGCCATAGGCCAAGGTCAAACACAGACCAACTGATAGGAACCATGAATTGGCAACACAGAGAGAAGACTGAGTTCCGCTCTGCGGGCTCTTTAGAGACTGGGAGGAGGTGAAACTGACTCTCCACTCTGGTGAGGCTATTCCCCACCTAACCAGTGGCAGAGGCACACAGCCCCCTACCAACCCTCAACTGTCAAGGTCAAAATCCAGGCTGAAAGCATCGTAGACCCTAGCCCTTCGCTTACCAATCATCTTTCTTTGACCAGTGAGGGTTGCACTGATGTAAGTGCAAACATAAGTGGTATGATTGTGGAGTACTGGCTCCTCCACTGTGGTGGTTGAGGTCCGGTGGCTTCAAGAAAGTTTGTGTAAAGTCCGGTAATTGCCGCCCCCCCCCCCACACCGGATTGCAGCCTCCATTGCAGGACGAGGAGGTCTTTGGTACACAGAAGCACCCCAAGCATCACTCTGCTGAGCCATGCCCTTCCATACATCTAGGCCTTCCCTGATTCGGTCCTAATCGTTACCTCGGCCTCAGGAAGCATGTGTCTAGGTCAGCCCCTGTGCCTTCTGGAAGAGCAGTACTTCCTTCTCTGTTGCCTGACATTCAGAGGGCTCGTGCTTGAGGACAAACATGAGTGTGTTTCCGTCTGTTTGCTCCAGAGTGGGGGGTGGGGGGTGATTTGGCCATAGCACTGATGAATGGGGGCCGGGAGGAGGGGGTCCTCCACACCAGCTGTCTTTGATTTTGCAATTCGGCGTGCATGGCTTTCATTATGCAAGCGCTGGCTTCTCTCTCTCTCTCTCTCTCTCTCTCTCTCTCTCTCAGAAACTTGTTTATTGTGATCCTTCCCCGGGCTAAACACAAATAAGTAACAAGGGCTTCGTGGCTCACCCTGCTTGGTTTCCACGTCAAGTGTCCTGTCATTTGCTGAGCGGTGTGCCTGTTAACTTCCCTTCTGCCGCTTTGTAAACACTCAGACACCCTGTCATGTTTGGGCCCCAACAGGAAAATCACTTTTGTCAATGAAAATTTTCAAACCAACCCAAGATGAGGTAGAAATCTCACACACATTTTTTTTCAACCGCCAAGCACAGAAATCCTTTCCCAAGAATGTCCAGACTCCAAGTGTATTGTTCTGTGTTCAGACTTCTGCTTTTGACTCCTTCTTCTGGGGCGTAAGTTTAACAGATTTCCACCCTGCAGAAATTCTGGTTGGGGGGGGTGAGTAAGACCTAGAAAGAACTCTCAATTTTAGGAACTGGCGGCATCTGCTTCCTCCACTTCCCCGTGTCTGGCGAATTCGGCGGCGCACACAGCCACTCTCTTCTTCTCGATGATTTTTTTCTGCTAGAACAGTGCCCTCCAAATGAAGCAAGATGGCATTGCCATGACACAGACCCTCGTGGGAGACGAGGAGGCAGTCCGGGCACCCAAGCTTGCAGGATTGGCAGGCTTTAGACAGGAGGCAGAAGGGCTGTGAATTCCAGGGGAGACACCCCAGAGCAGGGTCCAGAGTCAATGCGGGGACAGACCTGGGTGTGAAAGCAGAGACCAGCAGGCCTGCAGAAGCTCGGACCCTCGAGAGACCTCATGACACCCCCCTTCAAAATGAGGCTGGTTTTCAGGAATAGCTCTCTTAGCTCCAGGCCTACCAGCCTTGTGCTTCCCACAGTGTCCAAGCATTGCCAAACCACACACATTCCCGGGGGGAGGGTCGGCAGCTCCCCAGCCAGCCCCCCGCCCCCCGGCAGATGGGCCAGTCAGTTACTGATGGTGAGGCCATACTCCCTGGGTCCCCACAGCCTACCTGAGAATCTCAGCGTCGGGTCCGCATTCTGAGCCCCGTGGTTCGTTCATGAACAGGCAGTTTCTGGGTTTCATTGACATTTTCTCCTTGGCCTTGACTCCTCTGCTCTTGGGAGCACACCCATCCCCCAGTCGCTTCTACCTACAATGAATTAACTCTGTAAGCCCTCTGCCAGCGGGGACGCAGAGGGCAAGCAGAGGGCAGGGAGGAGACAGTGAGGCAGACAGCTGGAAAGTGGCTGGGGAGACTGGCAGTGTGGGGGCTCCCCAGGGAAGGCCCTGCTGCAGGCAGACTAGGTGGGGGAGGGGGGAAGGGCTGAAGGGTGGTGACATTTTCGGGCGATCGATTGGGTTGGAGGTGTGAATGGACGGATCTAGGTTCTCAGTGGTTGGATTCTGGGCCAGTGCACAAGCATTTATTTAGTGTCTGCAGCACGCAGGGCACACTGCTGACCACCTGAGACTGTCGGTCAAGGCTCTGTGCAGCAGGTGCCCACAGGCTGGGCTCTGGACTGCCTGCTGGGGCACAGGGGATGAGCCCCAGGTCTGAGTTATCGTGGAGCAAAATCAGCAGGTGGGCTCCTATAAGGGGAGATGAGCCAGACAGAGCCCGAGAAGGTGTCCACGTCTGCTACAACTTGCCCAAGGACCCACGCAGAACTAGACAGGCAGACTCCAGGCTTGGGGCTCCTGAGGTCGAGTGCCTGCTCTTGATGGGATTATAGGCTGCAGCTCCAGACTCCCAGAACATGACAGAAATGCAAGAGGGAGACTGCAATCCGGCTCATTTCCAATTTGTTAGGATTTTTTGATGGTCCTGTCATTTGATTTATAGACTTTCCGTAGACATCTAAGATGTGTCTTAAAAATCAAAATCAAAACCAGCCTCCTTTTCAGCTTCCTTTTGGCTGCCGGGTCAGTCCAAGACAGATCCCCTTAGTGCTGAATGATCAGAAATGGCCACACAGGGTGAGTGGAGAGTCAGACTGTGATCTGCTCTCTGGTCCTGGGCCCGGGACCAGTGTGTGTCTCCAAGAACCCAGGAAGAGGAGACCACCAGGCCCTCGGAGGACCTTCCTTGACTGGGCACCTTCCTCTCAGCCCGCCCCTGGGTCGGCCGTCATGCTGATCCCAAGGCTCCCTCAGGAGCACACTGACCTCCTCAGCACACAAGCCAGGGAGAATCCTGGGTCCTGAAGTGACCTAGACATCATCTGGCCCCAACCACTTCTTTAACAAATGAAAACCAACAATAACCAGACCAAGGATGATGCAATTACGAATTATAGAAAGATTAGGAAGAAGCCCATGTGGCTGGATTTGAACTGCAGGCGTCAGGATTCACTCCTGTGGAATGCAGAGCTGTGTCGGATCCATGGGCTGAGAAGCAGCGACACCCCAGCAGCAGTGGGCACACCTAGCACTCAGATTCTAGTTTCTAAATACCATTTTCTGCTCAAGGGAATCAGGGCAGATTCTGGGGCTGGGGCTTGGAAAGAAACGGGGGTGTCAGATTTTTCTAGGAAGTAAGTAAATATCCCAAACAGGTAGGAATATGTCAAAGGAGCCCCCTTGATGGGACTCCCACTGGCCAAACTGGGGGTGACCAGAGCGGCAAAAGACATAATGATAATAATAATAATTGTAACACTTAGAATAAAGAAAGAATCCATGACTCCAAAGTGATACTTAAAAGGAGCAGGGAGACCCCATTGTGTACAGAAGAATGCCAGGTAACAAATGCAGAAGGAATGGTAGTTTTAGGAAAATCACTGCTTTGTAACCATCAGCGTACTGACTGAGCCAGGCTAGGCTCAACAATGGCCACTGAAACCACTGGGTGAAATAATGTAGGAACACAAGACAGAATATCACTCAGAATATCACTCTACCTGTCCTTACAAATCACAGAGTAAAATGTACCTTTACAAAGGCGGCGGGGGGGGGTGTCTGACGGACACTACCTTTAACAAGGGAGCGGACTTGGCATCATCAGTAGCAAAACAAGCTGACAGCAGGTGACCTATGGTGATGTTCTGTTGAGAGGACTCAGGGTTGTCTGAGATGCTTGCCAAAAATGCTTCCCTTGAATCTGAACAAGAGGGGAAACAACTAAGTAAATTCAGATTCTGGGAGTCTATGAGACTGCTGGAATGACTTGAAAAACTGCATTGCCAGTGTTGAAAAAAGACATAAGAAGCCACAAGGACTCAGGGCGCCTGGGTGGCTCAGTGGGTTAAGCCTCTGCCTTTGGCTCAGGTCATGATCTCAGGGTCCTGAGATGGAGCCCCACATCGGGCTCTCTGCTCAGCGGGGAGCCTGCTTCCTCCTCTTTCTCTGCCTGCTCTCTGCCTACTTGTGATCTCTCTCCCTGTCAAATAAATAAATAAAATCTTTAAGAAGCCATGAGGACTCTTCTACGTTAAAGTAGAGGGACATGCAATGTGTGCTTCTGGATGGGATCCTGAATCAGGACACAAAATAGTCATAGAAGACCCTTTGGGATAACCGGGACTATGTGGACATGGATGGTAGATTTGATAATATTGTATTGATTTCGTTTCTTGAAAATGATCAGTATATGGCGGTCAAGTAGGAAAATATTTTTGTTCTGTAGAGACACGTGCTGAAGTATTCAGGGGTGAAGTGCCACGATAGCTATGATTTACTTGAAAACGCAGCAAAAAAGGAAGAGTAGGGGGCCCACCAGGGGGTACAGCTAGTTAAGCATCTGAGCCTTGGTTTCGGCTCAGGTCATGATTTCATAGGTCACGGGATCGAGCCCCGTGTGGGCTCCGTGCTCAGCGTGGACTCTGCTTGGGACTCTTTCCCTCTGCCCCTTCCCCTCTCCAAAATAAATCTTAAAAAAAAAAAAAAGTAAAGTGTGTGTGGAGGGAAAAGAGAGAAAGCAAATGTGGTGTCAGGTTAACAGTGGAATCTAAATGAAGGGCATTTCATGTGTATTCACAAAGTTCAGCTCTTCCACGGTTCTGAAATTTTTCAAAATAAAAAAGTGTGGGGAAAGCCGTAATGACAAGGGAAGCAGCAGTAGAGTGACCTTGTCTTTTTTAAAAAAAAATCAGCTGAGGCTAAAACGTCATTCTCTTGACCCCAAATCCAACAGAGCCTCACCTGTCCGTGTCCATCCAGGTGAATGGAGAGACAAGACAGAGTCCTTCACCTCCTGGGTCCAAGACCTGAGTTTGGAGAGGGTGTCCCAGACCCCCAGACCCACGCATTCCAATCCGGGCTGCGTTGCTAAAGAGATAAAGACCAGGCACACATCGCCATCTAGTGGCCACATAAGGAAGCGTGTCTGCTGCTGCCTATTCTGAACCCAAACTTAATTCCTTTCCCCACCACCCCCCCAACGCCCCACGCAGGCCCCTGGCTTGGTTGTTACATTTTCCCGTTGGCCAAGCACTGATTTTTTTTTTTGTTTGTTTCATATGGACTTACAGTTGCTTTGGAGAAACAAGCCAAAAAGCTGATTTCCTGCCCCCCAGAAACCGAATTGAGACCAATCGTTTGAGAATCCAGAAAAAAAGAGAAAAACCCTGCTCATGTGTATTTAACCAGCAAACCACTGGCCTTTCTGACTCCCTCTTGTGGAAATAAACGAAGGCCAACCAAATGAGAAAAGCAAAGGCAATTTATTCCAAGTTTGCCGTAGCAAGGGCGTCAGCTACCCTCTCCTGCAGTTTTGGTAGAGCCATGGGGATGCTCTCTGGTGGGAGAAAAGGGAAGCCTCTGGTGTGCCCCCCCCCACACCCTGGGGGGCCGTTGATGGGGAAGCTGGAGACAGCTCACGAGAAGAGAGGTTGTCCTGTGTGATTGGTTGGGGGAGCACTTTGGCTTCCTTTGGCTCATTTGAGTGGGACGTGGGGACAAAGACTGGGGAGTCTGCCTGTGATTAATCAAGTCCTGGCCCTTCGGGGCTGATTGTTACAGAAGTTACTGGCCATGGTGGGCTAGCCATGGTGGTGTGGTTCCCTACAAGCCTGGCTCAGAGCGGGCTGGCTTCCTGGGCTCATTATTGTAGAGAAGGGGGTTAGTTTCCCAGGCAGGTTGCCACAAGTGGCGTGTCAAAGTTCTGTTTTTTTATATACGGCCTGGCCATTGTCTGTGTATTTGGTTCTTCTCAGTCTGGAAGCAGCCCATCTACAAGCTCCCAGTGTGGGGTCCGCCATATTGCAAGTGGCATCCCCTCTCAGAGGGGTCGGGAGACCCAGGTTGGGTCTTCTGTCTTCTTCTCCAGTCTGGGGGAGACCCCCTCCAAGCATGGGTCGCTCTGTACAAAACAGGTGTCATTCCCGCGGATTCCGGCCCTGGAAGAGGGAACATTCATGGACCTCCCCCCGAAATGGGTTCCCCCTAGAGGTTGGAGAGTTGGGGAGCAAAGTTTTGCAGAGGTCACTTGTGAGATGCAGATGCAGATGGAAATAGGTACCCCCCCCCCCCCCCCCCAGTGCCAGCCACAAGGTGGCCAAGGTCCTGACACCCTGGGACTCCAGCTGAGATGAACAGAAACAGACAAACTCACAATTGAATAAATAATTGCTCTATTCTAAGGCGACACTGGCCCCTGGGCTTCCTGCCCGAGGGGGCTTTTCCCCTTTCTCCAAACCCAGGCTCTCTGTGTGAAGTGGGCCCACCTCAAGCTGCCCTGGGTAGATCTCGACTGGCTCATAGACATCTCCTGCCAGATCACGGAGCTGGATCTTTCTGCCAACTGCCTGGCTTCCCTCCCCTCCATCATCCCCTGGGGACTCATCAACCTCCGGAAGCTGAACCTCTCCAAGAACCACCTGGGGGAGCTGCCTGCCGTGCAGTCATCAGATGAAATCATCTGCTCCAGGTGGGCACCCGCCCCCTCGCAGGCCCCTCGGGGTGCGCACGGGGACCTCCGAACCCAGCACGACCCCCCAGTCCTCCTGCTATGTACTCCTGGATCAGAGTTTGTGGTTGGAAATCCGGTTCTCTGTAAAAGGAGGGGAATTCTGCTGCCCTTACACAGTTCCAAGGAATACGGCCCCCCCTCCTTTCAAGGGGAATGCAGAGACGTCTGGGGGGGAGTGGTTTGTCTCAGCCCAACCTTATACTGTGCATGGTGGCCGTGCCCGCTGCTCACCTGAGATGTCCCCTCTTGGTCCTGCAGACGGAAATCCAAGGAGGCTGGACGTTGCCTGCCTGGGGGACACAGTGAGGCCCACGGGAGCCCGTTTTTATTTGACCTCCCAGGGACAGTGGGAAGGGCCTCCCAGAAAGAGTTTCCCCAAAAGCACTCTGGCAGTGGGTGGATGGCATGGGCAGCTCCTAGTTTCCTTTCTCAGGAGGCCTTGGGAGGAAGCCTGAGCGTGGCCCTTAGAGCTCCATGAGAAGGGGAAGGGCCTTACCTTCACTCTGTAAGGGTTTGAGTCAAGTTCAAAAGCTAAGGCTTCACTTAGAGTGAGCTAAGAGAGAATGCTGCACAGGGCACAGGGTCAGGAAGCAAGCCACAGGGAAGCCACACAAACATTTCCCCCCCTTCTGAGTGGGGGTCCTCAGCCAGGGCAAGCCAGTGGGGGGGGGGGGGTCCAGGTGGCTTGAAACACAGACCTGTGGCCTTCCAGCAGCTTCGAGGGCACCATCTGACTTTGCTCTCCTCTCCTGAGAAAGGTTCATATCCCTTCTGGTCAGTGAGACCAGGGCCCACCAAAGACACGTGTGATTTTCTTCATCTCTGCGGGACGTGGTAACAGTTAATGGGATGAAAAGACATTTTCAGTGCACGCTCTTCAGCACTGCACGAGGGGAAATACAGAGAAACATGTCGCAGGGATGCCTTTCCTCTTTCTTCTGATGCCCTGACTGCCTCCCTCCCCAACCACAGGCTCCTCGAGATAGACATTTCCAGCAACAAATTGCCACACCTCCCACCGGGATTCCTGCACCTCTCCAAACTCCAGAAACTGACAGCTTCCAAAAACTACTTAGAGAAACTGTTTGAAGAAGAAGGTGGTACGTTGTATCATCGGCGCCCTGACCTCAGTCGTCGTTGAGTTCTTGACCGCATCTTCTTACCACGTCATTATTTTCTTTTTCCCCAGCCACTAACTGGATCGGTTTGCGGAAGCTGCAGGAACTCGATATTTCTGACAATAAGTTGACAGAACTCCCTGCACTTTTCCTCCACTGCTTCAAGTCCCTCAGTTTTCTCAACGTCTCCAGAAATAACCTGAAGGTGTTCCCAGACGCCTGGGCCTGCCCTTTGGTGAGTATTGTACCAGAAATCAGGAAAGGCCAGTCAAGCCAGCATCTCATGTGCACCGGAGCTCTGGTCAGGGCTCTGTCTCACTTCCTCCTCTTGGTGACCAGGTTGGGTAGCAGCACTGCTGTTCCCTTGTTACCACTCAGAGGTGTCACTGGGCATCGAGCCCCTGAGTGTCTTAGGTGACTCACCTGTAAGCCAGCCCTGCCTCCTCTACTCCCCCCACCCCAGGCCCAGCTCCCGGCTCGAGATTCCTGCCATAACCCCCCATAGAACTTTCCACCGTTACAGCCTGCCCATCTGACATAGGAGGAGTTCTGCCCCAAAGCGGGGTGGGGGTGTGGTTCCTTTCCATGAGCTGTGAAATAAAAACAAAGAAGAGAAGAAGAAATAATTCGCCTCCACCTCCCTGACAATTAAATGGTGTTTTTGTTTCTGGGGAAGTTTGCTTGTTAAAACAGATGAGCCGGCCTAAAGAATATTTATGTGTTATTGCTATTGGTTTCAAACCAAGAAACTCGCCATCGCTCGCATGCGCTTTCTGGCTTCCACAGATGTGTGCGGGAAACCCGCTTGTCCCTAGATCTTGATCCTGAATGATGCCGTTTATTTCCAAGGACAATGGGCCAGATGTTCTGGAATGAAGGGATGGGGCAGGAGCCACCTTGGTCTCCCTCAGGAAACCGTTCCCGCCCCTTCCTTGGAGCAAGGACAGGAACACGGGACATGACAGTTTGTAGCCTCATAACCGTGTTGTATTTATAACAGAGCCTTAGCTGTCGAGTTCTGATTTTTCACATCAGTTTTGGAAAAGGTCTTTCACTGCACTTCAAAAGCAAATTAATATCTCCTTCTGTTTCTCGTCAAACTCCTAGAAATGTTGTAAAGCATCCAGAAACGCCCTGGAATCTCTACCGGACAAGATGGCTGTCTTCTGGAAAAACCACCTGCGGGATGTGGATTTCTCAGAAAATGCTCTCAAGGAAGTTCCCCTGGGGCTTTTCCAGCTTGACGTAAGTAAGCCTCATGGCCCTCTCTTTCTCATTGTTGGCTTTTGTGAGGAAATAGTCCACGTCGCTGTACAATCTGTTGGCTTCTCCTGAGCTTCTGAAACAAAAGAAAGAAATAAAGAAAGAAAGAAAAAAGGTTGAACTCTCAAAATTGTGCATGTTTATGAGCATAGATTGAGAAGAAGTGAGCAGCATGAAAACAGCTCTGTGAGGGGGAAGGGAGAGCACAGGTTTTCATCCTCCAGGACTCTTCAATGTTGAAAAGCATGAGCATAGCCCCACAGCCCTGTCTGGCCTTCTCTGGCCTCTTTCGGGACCCCCGGGTGCCCACCCCTCCCCCACTCCCCCAAGGCCTACCGATGTCCAAAGCTGAGGGAGCACCGTGGGGCAGGGTCTTCTTGCCCACCTCCCTCCCCAGAGGTGGCAGAACTGGAATTCCTGGGGCTCAGAACCTTCCTTGGCTGGGAACCCAAGAAAGTGCCTTTTTCCAGACCCCCATGTCTTCCCGACCCAACCACCCGGGGCTGCTTTCCTGTCTTAGGTGCTTTGCTGATCCATCTCTGTTTTCCCCACTTGGACAGGAGCCCCAGAAGGCGAGCGTAGCTCGTGTTCATCTCTTGGCACCGAGGGCTGCCCCGCCTCAGGGCCTGACCAGCATGGGCTGAAGGCACCCGGGCAACCCGAGGCAGAGCACACCTCGGCCCCCCTGTCCTGCCACACTGACCTCATGGGCCCCCACAGATTCTCGTGCCAGGAGAAGCACAGCTTCCCCTCGTGTTCAGGGACCCCTAAAGGGCCAGGAAGGTACCTTTCATCTGTGTGTTCTCAGGGAGCAGGGCCATCGAGTCTCAGGCCCCGAGGCGTGCACACATCAAGCGGGACCCTGGTAGGTGAGGGCGTAGGTCACTGCTACCCACAGAGGCCCCCCTGGCCATGAGTTGAGTCCCCTGCTCTGGGTCAGTTTCCTCATTTCACTCCAGCCGTGTGCTCACTGGGTTTTCTGGTTTCCACTGAGGCCAGAAGCAGGAGATCCTGAGGGAAAGAAGGTTGCCCAGGACCTTACCACTTGGCCCTGTGGGACCTTGTGTTTGCTCACGGGTCTCCCCCTCCAGATGGGGGTCGTGGGAGGCCCTGCATGACCCCAGGGTTCTGGGGCTTGGCGCGTGCACGGCCCTATGAGACATTCTGTGACAAACCGGTTGTGACAGTGGGGAAGTCCTGGGCCCTCCCTTGACATGGGAGAGGCGACGGCACGGGGTAAGGAATACAAAGTGGTGGGGGAGCCCATTCGCACTCCTGAGCCACGGCCACTGAGGACAGGAGAGTCCGTGTCCCTGGGAAAGGTGTTGAGAAAGGTTGCAGGGTGCCCCCTGTGCGCCCACTAAGGTAAAATATGTGACAAGTCCAAGGACGGAGCTTGTTCCCTGCAGTTCCTGGTGGGCGACAGAGGGCCCGTGGCCAGGGAGTCAGCAGGGGGCACCAGGTGTCCCGGCCACCCTCCCCTGCCCAGGGCATCACCTGAGGAGGTTACAGGAGGCAGGGGCGCCCCACAGTGTGCTACAGTCCCTCCCCCGTGGGATGCCTCGGCCCCCAGGACCCTTAGCATTGGCCACTGCTCCCCCCACGGGCCCATGCGTAATTGTCACTCTTCAGAGGGCCCAACACTGAGACGTATTTGTCCTCCTTTCGTTCTGGAATAACTGCCTCCCATTGATCAGGAGGGACGGACCATGTACAGACGTCCTGTTTGCTGCGTTAGGTATAATCTTGCGAGTAAGAGCCTTTCTTTAGCCCGACACTATTAGAATCTTCGCGAAGGCGAATCGGTTGTCATCATTTTGCTGCATTGTCTCAGGGAGCTGACCCTTCTCCCTGTGGTGTTTGATGGTGTCTCTGCATCTCTCTCTCTCTCTCCAGGCCCTCATGTTCCTGAGGTTACAGGGAAACCAGCTCGTGGCACTGCCGCCTCAAGAGAAGTGGACCTGCAGGCAACTCAAAACCCTGGATCTTTCCAGAAACCAATTTGGCAAGTAAGCATGGAGGCTCTGGCAAGTTCCAGAATGCATGTGTGACCTCAGTCCGGCAGCCCCGTGGGCCGGTGTCTCTGCCGGTTTGTCAGGGCGGCTGTTACAGAGCACCGCAGGCCTGGGAGGGGCAGGGGGGACTTAAAGAGGAGACGTTTATTCCCCCCACATGCCCGGAGGCGGGAAATCCAAGGTTAAGGTGACAACATGGCTGGTTTCCCCTGAGGCCTCTCCCCTGGGCTTACATAGAACCGGCTTTTCCCCGTGTCTCCTGTGGTCTTCCTGCTGTGCATGCCTGTGTCCAAATCTCATCTTAGAAGAACACTAGTCAGACTGGTTTAGAGCCCACTCACATGGCCTCATTTTAACTTGTTTACTTCTTTAAAGACCTGCCTCCAATTACAGTCACATTTGGAGGTCCTGGGGGTCAGGACTTCAAAACATAGGGGCACCTGGGTGGCTCAGTCGGTTAAGTGTCCGCCTTGGGCTCAGGTCACGATCCTAGGATCTTGGGATCGAGCCCCACATCTGGCTCCTTGCTCAGCGGGGACTCTGCTTCTCCCTCTCCTGCCCCTCCGCTTGTGTGCTCTCTCTCTCTGTGACAAGTAAATAAATAAAATCTTAAAAAAAAAAAAAAAGACTTCAAAACATAAATTGGAAGGGGAGTCACAATTCACCTGTGACAGCATCCTTCCATTTCTAATTTTTAAGGGCTCCTGGAAGATCTTCTCACATCAGCCTAATCTGTCATTCTGTTCTAAAGTTTTAGCCAAAAAATGCACCTCCATTGAATAAAAGTGAGTCCCAGAGCCGTCTAATAAAAGATGAAAATCTGGGAATGAGCACAGCTTGCCTTTGGGGTCCTGGAGACCAGCCTCCCAATTTCACTTGCTGAAGCCCACTTCTTAGCAGGGCTTGACCCCCAAAAGGGAGCCCCCACCCCCACGCCCACCTTCACCCCCACCCTCACCCCCACCCCCACCCCCACCCCCACCCCCAGGTGATAGCGACTGGAATGGGCCTTCCTGGCAGGCACAGAAATGCTCCCACCTGCCTGTAATGGAAAACTCAAGAACGGAAATCACCATTGGCCATGCCAGCATTAGATCACCTCCTCTGGACATTTTTTTCCCCAAAGACTTCAGAGCATAATCAGTGCGATTAGTAGGCAAGGTCTGTGCTTACGTAGTAGCTGCAGGGACCCAGACATCTTCCTGATAGAATGTTCTCCCTTATATCCGCATGGCTCGGCATTATATAGTCACAGCAAAAATTGTCACGGTCTCCTCAAAATCTGATTTTTTTTTTTTTTTTTTGCCCCTGCAGAAATGAAGACGGACTGAAAACAAAGCGTATTTCCTTTTTCACCACCAGAGGGCGCCAGCGTTCTGGGACCGAGACAGGTGTGTGTCCATAGGGGCAGAGGAGACAGCCGGGCGGGCAGTTCCCTGCTCCACCACCGGGGGTCGCCCTTGCACGGGGTTTTCCCGGGAAACCTGGGCGCGCCCTGGGCCTCATCAGACCCGTTTGGCCTGCATGTACCCTGAAACCTTCTTTCCTCCTTGCAGTCCGATGAGACTGGTCGCTATATGTGTGGATAGCTCTGTTGTGAGTGAGCACCGCCGAGAGATGGTACACCTGTTAGTGCCCTTCTGTAAGGCTCATGGCATGGGGTGTGGCTTGGGGTTCCCCCATTTTGCAGATGAAGAAGTGGAGGCCATGGGGTTGCAGCCAGTTCAGGCTCCCGTAACAGAGAAGCACAGACTGGGCGGCTGAGATGCTGAAAATGTATGCTCTCACAGTTCTGGAGGCTGGAAGTCTGCAATCAGGCTCCTCGTGAGGGTCTTCTTGCTTTGTTCTCAGAGGGAGACAGACAGAAGAGCAAGCTCTCTGGTATCTCTTCTAAAGGCACTAGTGCCCTCATGGGGACCCTCCCTTCATGACCTCATCTAAACCTAATTACCCCCCAAAGGCTCCAACTCCAATCATCATCACGTTGGGTAGACTAGGTCTTTGGGAGGGGGGGGCACAGTCCAGTCTGCAGCACAAGGGCTGACTCACTTGCCCAGGTCATGTGGCTGCTCAGTGACAGAACCAGGTGTCATCCCAGCACTGTGGGACCCCAGCACTGTGGGACCCCAGCACTGTGTGACTCCAGGCCCACGGTTAGGGAGAGCAGTACCATGAAGTCCTCGCAGCCACACTATAGCAGCTGGTGAAGGCCTCGTGGGAACACAGCCCCACAGTCCTGGCCAGCCTGAGTGTCTGAAGGGACTTGGCCTCGTCCCCCAAACTCATCAGAAACAGGACTGTTGCTAGAGTGTTCTGACTGGTCTCACAACCAGGCCAGATCAGCCAACAGTATTCCAGGAAAGCTACTTCTTCTCGTTCATTGTCTTCTGGGAGGTATGGGGGAAGGTGTGGACCTGTCCCTCGAGCTCCTCAGCCAGCCCTTTTTTTTAACCCAAAAGCGAAGACTTGTAAAGCCAGTTATGCTCACAGAAATATCCCTCAAGACGCTGTCCCGGAGAACAGGAGCCAATATTTAGGTCATCCTCAATGTCACATAACTTTCTTCTTTGGCTCCATGTCTGTTGGCAAAGCGCTCTTTTAGTACAGGTGGCGTAAGACGGGGATGAGAAATGCCAGAGGCCAGGACACATTTGCAGGAGGTGGACCTAAATAGTCTGTCCACCTGTTACACTTCTTAATGACCTGATATGTGTGTTTATACATACGGTATCCATACGCATCATTCATGAATGAGTGTGTACGGTTTTTCACGTGTGATTTAAAAATAACAGGGAACAGACCTAAGTACATAATAGGAATTTAGTATATGACAAAGAGGGCATATCAGTTTAGTGGGGAGGAAACACGCTTAATTGTCTTAATAAATACTGTGGTGTACTTGCCTGTCCAGTGGGAAGGGGAAAGTGACCACGCTGGATTCCCTACTTTACCTCTACTGCAAAAATGTGCATTTCAAAAATGTAGATTTCAGATTTAAACAAAGAAGAAAAAGAAAACTATAAACATTTAAGATAATATAGGTAAAATTTGTGGATGGAGAAGTCCTTTAAAACCTAGGTGGGGAATCCAGAAGTCACTAGAAAAAGACCAAAACCTTGGGCTTTGTAAAAATTGAAAAGTCTTGTTCAGTAAAAGGCATCATAAACCGAGGCATGATGCAGACAGACTGAGAAGGAATATTTTCAATGCAAATCGTTGCAACACAAATTGGCTTAAGTCCCTGATACACAAAGACTGCTTACAAATTAATTTTTTTAAAAGGACAACACAATTGGAAAAAAAAAAAAATAGGGGAGGGCAATGGGTATAAACAGTTTGCAGGAAAGGAAATCCAGATGGCCCAGAAACGGATGAGAAGGCCCCAAACCACACTCATGGGGACATAGCATGAGGAATTTCATAACTCATTCTTTTTTTTTTTTTTAAGATTTTTATTTATTTATTTGACAGATATCACAAATAGGCAGAGGCAGGCAGAGAGAGAGAGATAGGGAAGCAGGCTCCCTGGCAAGCAGAGAGCCCGATGTGGGGTCCGATCCCAGGACCCTGAGATCATGACCTGAGCCAAAGGCAGAGGCTTTAACCCACTGAGCCACCCAGGCGCCCCCATAACTCGTCCTTTTTAAAATGCGGGGCCTTAGGACTTTGGAAACTGAGTCCAAACATAGGGATTTGACTGGAAGGAAGGATACACACTTTCTTCTCATTGACGCCGAAAGGGTATATTGCCCGTGGAAAGTGTAGCTGGGGAATGGATCTCGGTCAGGCTTCTGTTACTGTCTGTTGAGCCTCGTGAACTCGAGTGGGTCAGAGAGGTGTCTCCAAGATGGAAATGCAGAAGGGCAAGAGGAGGTAGGGCCCAGCACTCAGTGGGACCAGACGCTTCCTTGCGAAGCCGCCAGAGTGCAAGGCCAAAGGCACACCACGAAGAAACACGACAGGAGCGTGTACTAATGTTCTGGAAAACGGCTTTGCCGGTGGCCAGCTGGAGCCCGTCTGGGAAGCCAGGTGAGGAGGCCGCACCCCGTGGAAGTCTCCCTGGCAGAGGTAGGTGTTGGCTTTGGCCTTTGACAAAGGCCTCTTGAGTTTGTCCATTTCGTCTCAAAAGTAGAGGCCTACCCCAGCATGAAAAGAAGGGGACCCATTGCAAATTCTTCCCCCGGGGGGCTTATCCTCCAGGGGGGCCGCTGATCCTCGGGAAAGGAATGACCTGTAAAAGCTAACTTGTCTGCCGATGAATAGTAAAAATTCCAAGGAGATTTGTGTACAATGAAGTAGCCCTACTTGTGCGGTGGCCTCGTCCAAAAATAATTTGCACAGCCGTTTTTACGGTAAAACTCAGACCAGCAGAGTCATAAATAACTTAGGAACGATTACAGTTCATAAATACTTCGAGCTGTGCTCTCCCAGGCCCGTCGCCGCTCGGGGCCAGCGGCTCTGTGACAGGTGCTGCCCCTGCAGTAGTAATTCCTTATTCCATCCGCCCGCTACTTACGGAGGCTTCGTAAACACCGAGGGACGACCTGAAAATCAGAAAACACAGAGGCCAGGTGTTCTGAGTGTCGACCTGAAAATCAGAAAACACAGAGGCCAGGTGTTCTGAGTGTCGACCTGAAAATCAGAAAACACAGAGGCCAGGTGTTCTGAGTGTGTTCTCGGGGAAGAAAGTGAGCCTTTCTTCCTTCCTGTGAACGTATGTTCCTTCAGTGTGCGTCGGGGCAGGCTAAAGTGAATCGTTCTTTATCATTGGGGAGAAAATGTCCTTTTGAACATTTTTCTTACGTTCAAAGCCATCTTTAAAAGTCTGTGGCACCTTCGTTACACTCCAGGAGGCACTGCTCTGACCGCCCCCACTTCCCACGGGGGCCCGCTGGGCTGGTTTTCCGGGCGCCGATTTCGGGATTCTGTTATCGCCTCTTCTGGAACATTCTCAGATGCCAAGTTACCCCATTAGCATTGATACCGCGGGTGACACGTGTGGAGAATTGCCAGAGCGAAGGGAGGAAGTTGTGATCAAGGGCAGGAAAAGTGGCTCCAGCCCAACCAAAGAATCCCGGCTTCTCTATCTTGCTGGGCTGGCGGAGGGCTGGGGGAGAGGTCTTGGGGCCGTCTTTTATCTTGAGTTCTGGGAGCTGGAGCTGAAAGGCACCCTTGCGGGCATGGAGTCCTGCCCCTCCTTACCAGGGAGGATAAGAGATTTGGAGATTTTGCTGAAACCTAAGCCTCTGATCCCCCAGTGTGTGAGTCCAAGCTCCCGGCCCCAGTCACTCTCGGCTCCCACGCTCTGTTGCCCGAGGAAGGAACACCTATATGACACCATCTCAATGGGAATCCCATAACTAACCCCATTCAAGAAGTCACTTAAACACTAGAGAGTTGGCTGGCTTTTCGGAGAGTGGCATCTTAGGAAGCATAAAAACCAAGCCCACTGTTTTATTTATGCTTAGGGAGCATAAAAACCAAGCCCATTTGCTAATGGATTGGCTTTTTTTTAATTGAAGATGTGTCCGCCGTAAAAAGAATTTTTGAATGGTATCAAATGGTGTGGCATGAATATCCAGTCTCCTAGTCACTCCCCTCCCCAGAGACAGTGGTGGGGTGCGTTACCGTTATGTTTGTGTCTAACATCCGTGTACACGCATGTATGCCTGCGTGTGCTCACATGCCTGTAGCGGCGTATAACATGCACACACGTGTGGTGCGTGTGCACATACCTGTGATGTCGTATGCCTGTGGCCCACATCGCGTAATATCTTTATGCGTATAAAATATATATGTGAAATGTACATAGGGCACGGGCTGTGCGTTTGCTCCCACGCCTGCACACACCCATTTTCAGCTCACCAGTAGCTGTTGAGTGTTGCCTCACCCCCACACGTAGACCTGCCCCGTGCTTTGCAATAATTATATATTATCCCTGTCCCTCATCAGCTGCCTCCCTGGGGGTGGGGAGGGCTGTCTTCTGTCTTTGCTGTTACAAACAGTGTGCCCGGGAGTGTCCTGCCCTTACAACCTGGCCACACACGTGCAGGGATGTCTGCAGGACCAGCCCCTGGAATTAGAACCCCTCAGTCAGGAAGATGAGCACCTTACTCAGGTCAACTTGCCAAAATGCCCCCCAGAGGCTGCTGCCAGCTAGCACACCCGGGTACCTTCCATGCCATGCCAGGATGGTCCAAAATCCCCTGCCAACAGCCCCTCTGCTTTGGCATCTCTTTGCAGCGGGGGTGCTGGAATTTCCAGCCTTCCTAAGTGAGTCTTTGGAAGTCCTTTGTCTGAACGACAATCACCTGGACGCTATCCCTCCCTCGGTTTGCCTCCTGAAGAGTTTATCAGAGCTCTACCTGGGAAAGTGAGTACCCGGCCGGCAGGGGGAGGCTTAAGTGTGCTTTGGTCTCCCATCTGAGGACGCAGACCCTGGGGGCGGGGGGGGGGGGGAAGGAAGCCATCTATGTACGGGGAGGCAGCAGGGGGACTTTGAGAACCGGACTTCGTCAAAGAGGTGGGAGAGGGAAAGGCAGGGGCCGTGATGCCTGATGCCTTCTGTCCTAATGAGAACTGCTCAGTCCTTCATCCTTCCATCCACCGATTCCCCCTACTGCCGGGCACCGCTGGGGGTGCAACGTGAGAAACAATGAAAATATCAATTCTGTTACGTTGCCTTTCTGAGAGGAGACACTGATAATCTTTATGGCATCATAATCGATAGAAGAGAGAGGATGTTGGGGGAGGAAATCTGGTTCTAAGCCACGGGGCTCTGCAGAAGGCAGAGCTGGCTTTCCAGCGAGAAAGGCTTCGGAATTCACTGTCTCGACGGATCGCTCGAGATGTTGGGCTTGGGGTACAGGGCTCAGAGGCTGACAGCCTGCCGCGTGCACGCCTGCATGTAGTTCTTTGTGTCCTCCTGCGGTGTGTGTGTCCCCTCAGCAATCCTGGCCTCCGCGAGCTCCCAGCGGAGCTGGGGCAGCTGAGCAACCTCTGGCAGTTGGACATCGAAGACCTGAACATCACCAACGTGCCCGTGGAGATCAAAAAAGAAGGTAGGCTTTCCAAGGCAGCACCCCTCCCCACCCCAGCTGCCCCAGGAAAAGAGGACTCGAGTCCAGTCATTAAGGACCTGGGCCAGAAGCAGCTTCAGCTCCCGTGGTTGGGCAGGTGCAGAGAGATGACCCAGAAAGTGATGGCGTCATTGTGCTGCAATTAACCACATGATGAAACTATGATTCTGTGGGCGGGAATGATACCCTCTTTAGGTCCTTGACTTTTGGACTCCACTTTTGGGGTAATTATGACCGCAGCTTCGCTGCATCATCCAACCCAATCGCCCTCTCCACATCCCCCATTAGAATATGTGGAAAGCGTTCCTTCAAGACAGGATTTTGTTTCCCAAGAGCTGCGAGCATGTTCACGTCCATACGTCAGCGGCGTCTACCTTCCCTGCTCTGTGATTTTTTCCCAGGCCCCAAAGCAATGCTGTCTTACCTGCGCGCTCAGCTGCGGAAAGCAGAGAAGTGCAAGCTGATGAAAATGATCATCGTGGGTCCTCCGCGCCAGGGCAAGTCCACCCTCCTGGAGATCTTACAGACGGGGAGGGCCCCCCAGGTGGTGCACAGCGAGGCCACCATCAGGACCACCAAGTGGGAGCTCCAGAGGCCAGCTGGCTCGAGAGCCAAGGTCAAGGATGGTCGGCGTGCTGAGTCCCCATGGGTGGGAGGGAGATTCCCGGGGCCCCTTCTCTCTCCCCTCTCCAGAGAGCCTGGGATTTTCACAGCCTGGAGCCTCGGGCCCCGGATATTTACAAGGGCCGCTGTCTGCCATCTCAGACCAGCTCCTGCCAAGGCTGGTGAATAATTTCTTAATAATTTCTTCACATGATCTCGTGGTGGTTCTGTTATAGTTAAATGGAGGCTTCGGGCCAGTGGTTCTTATTCTTGGCTGTCCATTAGGTTTCTCTGATGGGCATCTAAAGATAGCAGTGGCCCGGCCTTGCCCCTCCTGGCCCTAAGGGTGGCATTTCAAAGCGTCCAGAGTAGCTGTCCCCAAAAGCAGAGAGCAAACTGCTATCATAGGCAGCAAGACACAGCTCACCTGCCCCTGATGGGGAGGCTGAGGGCGCCCTGGGATGAATGTCCATCCCCGTGGCCACCGACTCCCACCCCAGGTTCTGAAAAGTCCAGTTCTTAAGCCCTAATTAAAACGAATCCTCTGGCAACCCCATTAATCATCTTGTTTTCTGTTCCGTATGAGCCAAAGGAAAAGGAACATGGGCTAGCCCTGGAATTGGGGGAAAGAGCCTGCGGAAGAGCTGGGGGGGGATAGAGCACAGCAGGAGTGCTTAGCTCTTTTTCCCAGCTCAGGGAAGGAAGGCACCCCCATCACGCCTCCCTTAGCTGCCGCTGTATTTGTGGTCACGCGGAACCACACCAGGACCCGGGTGCGAGGAGGCTGTTTAGGGCAAAACCAACGGGCCTTGGGGCCAGAGGCTGCACGATGGCCCCCCACGGCCCCCAGCACAGGGCCGACTAGAAACAGCTTCCCTTGCAGAGTCTTCTGTACAAGATCGCTTGCCAAGTCAGGCTTTCTAAGCTCGGGTCATTAAGCATTTAAGCTATATATTTTAGCAGACTCAGACACCGGTTCTCTAGAGAGCAGAGTTCCGCCTGGTAGTACCAGAACCACCACCCCTCCCCCCGCAGAACTCCCCAGGAGCGAATCTCACTAACTCATGTCAGGAGGCTCTTAAAAGCCGCCCAGGATCTCTGGATTCTCTCCTGCTTCATTTTGTTGGGATTTGTTTGTTTGTTTTGTTTTGTTTTTGTTTTTTGAGCAATTACTCAGTATCACTTTCTTCCAGTCGGTCTTCAGCAAATGATTGTCTGAGGTCCTAGGGGTGAATGGCCGTTTCCATCTTTCCTGTTCCTCGGCCCCCACTTCCTTTCAGCCGGCGCTATAATTTCCCCTCCTTTGTCAAGGGACCACCAGCACCTGATCTCTCGAATGTGGGGGCCCGTCCCTGCCCGTGTGTCTGGGCCCTCAGCCAGTTGAGAACAGCTGTGTTTTCACTCCTTTGCAAAAGCAGGTCAGCACGCCTTGTCTCAGTGGCCAGCGTGCTACGTCGTGGAAACGACCCTTTGCTGCAGAAAGTTGCCGTCTTTTTGCTCGGGCCAGACTCTGAGCTCACAGGATGATAGAGAAACCACCGTTTACACAGCCTTTCCCGGCAGCACAACAGCTAATCTTTTGTTTGATTCCCACGATGGGGCAGCTTCCCATCACCCTCAGGGGGTGGCTTCCCATCATCCTCACTGGGCGCCACGCTCTGCCCGAGTCCTCCGCCGCGCCCTCGCACAGATGGAGGTTAAGCCTTGGCGTGAGCACCGTCAGCCCCGGGGGTTCCCTCTAGCAGGAGGTCTAACCGTCTACTGCAGAGACAGAGACATGACCGTGTCCCCAGTGTTCCACAGACATAGGTGAATGCAAACACCCTAGCCTGCAGGCACCCGCCGTCCAGGGCCTGGCCCTGTGCTCTGTGAGTGGTACATAGAAGCTTCCAGAAGTCCCACCTCGGCACTGCTGGGTCCCTTTCCCTTGCTTGGGTTCCTTGATTCCCGAGAGAGACAGCAGGACCGGCCGAGCCCTTCCATGGCTGTGCCTTTCTTAGGCCCCACGCGCAGCACCAGAAGCCGTCGGTGACCTCAGTGTGGCTGTGACGATGGCTGTGGTCCTAAATGCAGCTCTTGTTGCTCAAGCAGGTGGAGTCTGTGGAATTCACCGTCTGGGACATCGGCGGCCCCGCGAGCATGGCCACCGTCAACCAGTGCTTCTTCACAGACAAGGCCTTGTATGTGGTGGTCTGGAACTTGGCTCTGGGTGAGGAGGCCGTGGCCAGCCTCCAGTTCTGGCTGCTCAACATCGAGGTGAGGAGACGCCAGACCCTCAGGTTGCGGGCCGCGGAGCCTCACAGGGGGCCCACCACTTCTCCAAAGCATCCCCCTTTATGGGGGCCGGGGGAATGGTCAGGGAGAAACGCTGGGCATCGTGGTGGGCGTTAGGAAGGCCCCTGATTCATAGGTCGCCGTGGAGCCCTTAAAACCCTTCTTGGCCAGATGGTTGTCCGCGCCCTCGTCTTTTTCTTCTACCTTAAATTTAAGAGCCCACCCCCCACCTTGGACCCAAAAGGAAGACAGAGCCCCCCCTTTCACAGGTAAAGATGGTAAGAGCCTGGATGCAGGCCAGGTCCCAGGTGGCAGACACACTGGCTGAGGGAATAGAGATCCAGCCCATCTGGGATGCCTCTCCTGGAACCCCTCCGTGCACAACATGCCCTCGAGGTTTCCGGAGGTTTCCTGGAAGCTGTTTCCCAGTCCCGTCTGTGCTCAGCTGTGGGGCTGTCTCTGGCAGGCCAAGGCCCCAAACGCAGTGGTGCTGGTGGTTGGAACGCACCTGGACTTGATTGAAACCAAATTCCGAGTGGAGAGAATCGCAACGCTACGCGCCTACGTGCTGGCCCTCTGCCGCTCACCCTCCGGGTCCCGGGCCACAGGCTTCCCCGACATCACCTTCAAACACTTGCAGTGAGTGTCCTGCTCTCTCGCACCTGGTGCCCAGAGGTTGCTGGGGCTGCGGCGCCCTCACGTGTCCGTCTTCCCCACCCCGGGGTAGGACAAGCTCCCACTCGCGGATTGGCAGGGCAGAGCCCGGACACCCCCTCCCCAGGTGTGTGGGTCCCCCCTACCCCATGGGTCCCCTCCTCAGGGTCCCCTCCTTGCCTGTGGCCTGTGTTGAAAGTCGTATACCATCTGTCACATTTGCTGATCTCAGACGGATCACAGACCCCCCACCCCATGTGGTCCTGGTTCTCACGCTGGGTCTGAGTGGTCCAGGCCAGTGCCAGTGGGATCGGGGCGCTGAGCTTGTTGCTTCTCTTCCCTCCTGTCCTTGGGCTCATGACGGTTCCATGGGTTATGGGGACCATTGTGCCCTCTTCACAGATGATGGAAGGAGCTCAGCGAGTTAAGCCAGCCTTCTGTCATAGGAAGCAAGTGTGGGTTGCTATACTGTGCTGGGGGATCTCGGGTCCCCCCACTTTGGGTGGGGTGCCGCAGACCTTGGTTCAGAGATGAGCCTGGGGTCACTTCCGCTTGCCTCAGCCCACAGGATCGGACTGACCCTGATGCAGAGCTTCAGGACTCCCTCATGTGCCCTTGAGAACACCCCTGAGGCCTATGATAACAGGACCTGGGTCCAACCCGCCTCTGCCTTTCCAGCTTGTGTCCTTGGGGCTTCACCTTGCACCTTTGGGCCTCACATTCCTCCTCTGTAAAATGGGCGCACTCGGGACACGGTGCATCGCTCCCCACACAGAGCGTTGCATCAAGTGAGCCCTTAATACGTGTCTCTGCGTTCACCTTTTTTTTTAATAAGATTTATTTATTTATTTGACAGAGATCACAAGCAGGCAGAGAGGCAGGCAGAGAGAGAGGAGGAAGCAGGCTCCCCGCTGAGCAGAGAGCCCGATTCGGGGCTCGATCCCAGGACCCTGAGATCATGACCTGAGCCAAAGGCAGAGGCTTTAACCCACTGAGCCACCCAGGCGCCCCTCCCGGGTCCTTTTAACGTGCCAGCGTGAGGGACAAAACCCGGGGACAGAGAGATGCTGCCCAGCTTGTGGGAGAGGAGCCGTGTGGCGAGGCATCTCGTTCTGTTTTGCACTCGCAGCGAGCTCTCCTGTAAGAGCCTGGAAGGCCACGAGGGGCTGCGGCAACTGATTTTCCACGTCACGTGCAACATGAAGGACGTGGGCAGCACCATCGGCTGCCAGAGACTCGCGGGGAGGCTGGTGCGTGCTCAGGCCTCCGGCTGCAACCCGGGGTGGGAGGGGGACGCTCCCTTTCTGTAGGGAATCCCAGCACGTATGCTGGGTGCTCAGTTGCTCTGGTCCCTGTGCAAGCAGTTTTGGGGGAGGGGTGTGCAAGGGTGCAAGGTTGAGGGGGTGCAGGGGTGAGCGGGTGAGAGGAGAAAGTCACCCACTCAGGCCTCTGGGGAGCAGGGGGCAGCAGGCGGGGCCGGGTGGGCGGGGCGCGGCTCGGGAGCTGCGGGGGCCCAGCCAGCCCACCTGTCGCCCAGATCCCCAGGAGCTACCTGAGCCTCCGGGAGGCCATGCTGGCCGAGCAGCAGCGCCGCAGCCTGGGCGACGACGTGCAATACCTGACGGACAGGCAGCTAGAGCAGCTGGTAGAGCAGATGCCCGACAAGGACATCAAGGACTATGAGGATCTGCAGTCCGGTGAGTGGGCGCCCCGGGTGGCGGGGGGCTTGCAGGGGGATCCCTGGGAAGGGGCAGTCCCATGTTTCACTGCTCGGCACCTGTCTGCAAGTGAGCGTCAGAGCACTTGACGTGGTTGTGTCACGAAGGGCGGGTTTATGGTTTAAAGAGTAGGGATGTTTGCAAAGATGGGATCTGCGAATGCTGGAGGTGGGCGGGCCGGAGCTCCCTGGCGGGCCGTGCCGTCAGATCAGCATGTTGGCAAGAGTTCCACGGTGCCACTAGGGCGCCCGGGACAGGGCAGCAGAGCCATCTGCAGGGCCACGTGTGCTGGAGGCATTGCTTGCTTCCCAAGAAGAACCAGTGACCCAGACCCCTAGGGACTAAGTCACCCTAGAGTCCCTGTCACCCTTTGTCTGACACTGCTCCCCTTCCCTGGGTAGCCATCGGCTTCCTCATAGAAACCGGCACCCTGCTCCACTTCCCGGACACCAGCCACGGCCTGAGGAACCTCTACTTCCTTGACCCCATCTGGCTGTCCGAATGTCTGCAGAGGATTTTCAACATCAAGGGCTCCCGGTCGGTGGCCAAGAACGGGGTGATCCGGGCAGAGGACCTCAGGATGCTGCTGGTGGGGACCGGCTTCACACAGCAGACGGAGGAGCAGTATTTCCAGTTCCTGGCCAAGTTTGAGATCGCCCTGCCTGTGGCCAACGACAGGTGAGGCCACCACGGCCGGGCCACTCATGCTGCGCCCCCAGGGAGGGAGCGGGGCTTGGGGTCACTGGGGGTTTGACCAAGAGCTCCAGGCAAGGGCCGTGGGGACAGATGACCTGCCTGCCTGGGCTGGCCTCTCCTCTTTGGGCCCCGGGGGGGTCTCTTTTCAGGGACTTAAAAGAAACGCATTCACTGAAAAGAAAAATGCAAGAAAACATGAATGAATGGCATTAAAAATATCTTGCGGGGTGGGGGGGCTCATATTTTAGAGAGTGGATTGCTTGGTTATTTGGTGAATGCAACTGGGATAAGTGACAAGGAGATACTAATTATACAACCTGGTTTCCAAATGCAGGGGGGCAGGGGCCGGGGTGGGAGTGGGTACATGTGGGTCCCATCCAGTGATGCTGCCTCTGAACTGGTTGGGCACTCAGGGCCTCCATGTCCCAGTTTCAGTTTCAGCTGCTTCCTGGGTCTGATATTGATGTTGCCCACGAGGCAGTAACCAGGACCCTAAACCCGCAGACCTTTTCCACGCACCTACCATAGACTGTGTCACCACCTGCCTCCCTGGAGCTAGAGCTGGTCCTAGAGCTCTGGGGTCATGCCCTCCGGAGACTCTTGGGAAGCTGGCCTGGACCCTGTGTGCCAGCCCGGAAACTCCACCTGCATAGACTGGGCCTCTAGGAGCCAGAGCTGGGTCACTGTGCCCGAGGCACCCCGCAGATTTCCATGCGATGTTATAACTTGGGAGAGGGCCTCTTGTCACTCAAGCTCCCTGGGAGCCATGAGGGGGTCCTAAAAGGAGAAACCCCAAGGAGGGATTGAAAGTCCGCATGATCCTCATACCGTGAACAAGCGGTGTCTTTGACGCTGGTCCATGCACAATGAGGCAGCCTCTAAGTTCGGTATTGCCGAAATCGGAGAATTTTCCAGTTATTTTACCAACAGGTAAGAGGAAATAGGGGTTACCAGGACTCAATAAAAGCAAGTCGGTTCTGCACACACGTATGACCAGTTGAACCATAAAATTACCCAGGTTATGGCCAAGTCTTCTGGAAGGCTTACAGTGCAGTGGGTGAGAGCACAGGGCCAGAATGCTTGCATTCTGCCAAGAATCCCAGCTTCCTTTCTTGTCTCATCTGTACAACAGGAATAAGACTATCGTCAACTGGTATTATGATTATTGTGAGGATTAAATCAGGTAATGCATGTAGAATAGGAGAAGTGTCTCTTACTCTTAAAAGCTCCAAAGATGGGCCACCTGGGCGGCTAAGTCGTTTAAGTGTCCCACTCCTGGTTGCAGCTCGGGTCGCGATCTCCCGGTCTTGAAATCAAGCCCCAAGTTGGGCTCCTTGCTCAGCACAGGGTCTGCTTGCAATTCTCTCTCCCCCTCTCCCCCTTCCCCTGCTTGGGCCTGGGCACACATGCTTGCTCCCTCGCGTGATCTCTTGCTCTCTCTAAAATAAATAAATCTTTAAAAAAAAACAAAACTCCAAGGACATCAGGTGTCATAAGCATTATTATTGTTACCCTCCCTCTGTGTTAAGTACTCAAAGCCAGTGGTACCTGATTCCGTAGAAAGTCACAAATGTCCGGGCATTTTCCATTTTTAGCACAGGTGTAATGATTCCCTTGTGCCTTAGGCAAGTTCCCTCTCCTTGCACACAAATGTGTATTTGGTTAACAGTGCTGCCCAGCGTCTCTGAGAGCTCCTGGCCCATGGAGCTCCTAGCCGTCACGGTGTTGTAGCGTGAGCTCGCTCCTCCATAGAGACATGGTCGTCCCCCCCCGCCAAGGTTTTGTACATGGAAAGAATTTGCCTCTTTCATCCCCATCTTGCTGACCCTCTGGTCATCCCCCGGTTCATCCTTTCGCCGGGAGCAATCGCTTTACAGTAGGTGAGCCGGTGTCGGTGGTCTGGAGCAGAGCGGCTGTGGCCAGTCAGCTGGCATCTCTCCTCTCCCACACTGGCTTCAGAGTGGTCTCTGCCTTTGGCCACGTGGAGCAGCTGCTCAGTGTGGGCTGCGCTGGGGCCCCGGGGCACAGAGCCCACTCCCCCCCCCCTCACTCGGCACCACCCGGCAAGATGTGGCCGGTGTGAGCTCCACGCTGAGTGTGGTGTGGGCGAAAAAAGTGGCGTAAATCATGGCAAGGCACTGATGAGGACCTCCGGATTGGGGAGGGGCAGGGAGCAGATGTACAAGGACTTTTCAGAACATGAAGAACTAAGTCGGGCTAAAGGCCTCGGGGTGGAGGGAGAGACACTCTAGCTGGGGTGAATGAGAAGGTCCTCTTACCCCAGACCCGAAGTGGCTGAAAAGGACCTGAAACCTCACTGGCTTGCCCTGTCGGCACGCCCCCCGCCACCAACCCTGCGGGGCAGGTGTCCTTTCTCTTCCCATGTCCGGAAAGGAGAGTCTGCATGGGGTTGCAGGGTTGAAGGCACAGAGCTGAGATGGACGCGCCTACGATATTTTCAGAATAGAATCCAGAACATTCTAAAGACACTTTATTGGAGCTAAACTGATGTCTTTAAAAGCTTCAGGGGAGCTGAAGGCACGGACTTTGTTCAGAAAAGAACCCTCAAAAGGCCACCCTGTGCCTGCCCCCGCAGCTCCCCACACACAGAAGATTCTGGGTTTCAGGCACACTCTTGGAGGGGCCTCCCCAGCTTCGGCTGTTGTCAGCTGACTCGGTGACTCAGCACTTTTATGCTGAGCAAGAGGGCTCTCATAAAACATCCCTCCGTGCACAAACAGCCTCATTCTAACTTTTAAGGCGATGGTGTTGTCTCAGCCGTCCAAGAACAATAAATAGCTTCGAAGGCCAGAAACATGACTCTGACCCCAATGTCTCCATGGCCCTTGGAACTGTGCGGCTGTATTTGTGTTTCCTTTGTCATCCACAGTTAATTTTAAGCGATTCCCCAGTCACAGCCCCCTTTGCAGTGAGCGGACCGAGACTTGCTGTGTCTGATGTGTTTATGACCACAGACACTCTCATGTCTTACCTTAGCATATTCTAATTGTCCTAGAGGCCTTTCAAGGGGCCTCTTTGCTGTCCCCTTCTTCATTTCCTCTTGGAGCATTTATTCTCAAGCACAGAAACTACCCTGTCTTTCTAAAAGTAGAATTCCAGGGGCACCTGGGTGGCTCAGTTGGTTAAGCATCTGTCTTTGGCTCAGGTCATGATCCCAGGGTTCTGGGATCGAGCCCCGCGTCGGGCTCCCTGCTCAGCAGGGAGTCTGCTTCTCCCTCTGCCTCTGCCTGCTGCTCTGCCTACTTGTGATCCCACTTTCTCTCTCTGTCAAATACATAAATAAAATCTTTAAAACAAACTAAAAAATAAAAGTAGAATTCCAGAGGCCCTGCGAGGGGGAAGGCACTGGGGCAGGGGGCCCAGGCCAGGCTACACCGTTCACCTGTCCCCACTGATGTGTTCCAGCTACCTTCTGCCACACCTCCTTCCATCCAAACCCGGCCTGGACACTCACGGCATGCGGCATCCCAAGGCCAACACCATTCAGAGAGTGTTTAAGATGAGTTTTGTTCCCGTCGGCTTCTGGCAAAGGTTTATAGCACGGATGTTGATCAGCCTGGCGGAGATGGACCTGCAGGTAATGGTCGTTGCTACCTGAGGGGTTGGGGGGTGGTGAATGCACGAAGGGGAATGCACGAAGGACACCCAGAGCTGAGCTCTCCCGGGAAGGAGAGGCCCTTTGCTGGAAGGGGTTGACCGAAACCCCTTTTTCTATAGCAAAGCTGCTGCCTTAAGCCCAGGAGGCCAACATGAGCACAGCTGCCTTCTCTTCTGTGGCTGGCAGACAGACCCCTTTGCGCCCTTCTGTGAATAAGAAACCAGCCCCAGGGCGCCTGGGTGGCTCAGGTCATGATCTCAGAGTCCTGGGATCGAGTCCCGCATCGGGCTCTCTGCTCAGCAGGGAGCCTGCTTCCTCCTCTCTCTCTCTCTCTGCGTGCCTCTCTGCCTACTTGTGATCTCTCTCTGTCAAATAAGAAACCAGCCCCTAGCTG
Organism: Mustela nigripes; assembly: GCF_022355385.1. Classification (NCBI taxonomy): domain Eukaryota; kingdom Metazoa; phylum Chordata; class Mammalia; order Carnivora; family Mustelidae; genus Mustela; species Mustela nigripes. The sequence goes on from NC_081569.1 coordinate 18,541,702, forward strand.
GCTCAGAGTCCACATTTTAGGAGCTGTGGTTATAAACCAGTCCACATCAGAAATCCCCTTGTTAGAACAGAGATGGCCGGGCCCCGTCCGAGGTTCCAATGCAGTGAGTGAGGACTGGGAACCAGCATTTTGCGTATCTAACCATGGTCCTCCGTGATGCCCTGGGTTTGGAGACCACGCTTAGAGAACCGTGGCTTTGCCGCTCAGGCAGTGCCCTGAGCTCACCTGGGGAGTTGAGATCAGAGTGCAGGCTGCCTAAATCAGACTCTCTTAGGGCGCCACCCAGGCATTGGGAGTTTTTAGAACTTGCCAGGTGATTTCACTGTCAGGTCTGAGAACCACTGGTGTGGATCTTTAACTGGGGCTGGAAGCAATGAAGACCTGATCCAAGCAGTTCCTTTCCATGGATTCACCCGGACGGGGGTCAAAAGGAGTGCTGGTTTTCCACCACCCTTAATTTCATGCAAAACAGTAACACAAAAGTAGTGTCTGTCTAGAATGGCGTTTCTCAAAGTGGGATTCCTGGACCAGCAGAACCTCACCCGGGAACTTGTTAGAAATGATGGGTATTAAGGAGGGCATGTATTGCCTGGATCCCTGGGTGTGGTGCATAAACAATGAATCTTGGAACACTGAAAAAATAAAATTAAATTAAAAAAATAATAAAATACAATGGTACGGAAACAAATAAATATTTAAGATTTCTCTTAAAAAAAGAAATGCAAGTCCATGCCCCCCACCCCCCCACACACACACACTACATCAGAAACACCAGGATGGAGCCCAGTGCTCTGATTTTCACAAGCCTTCCAGAGGATTCTGACCCAGTATGAGCACCCCTGGCATAAACTTGGAATATTTGATGCTAAATTCACTATGAATAATTGTTGAATAATTGATGGTAAATTCACTCTGAGTTTTATTTTTGCCACATTCTAATGAAAAAGGCCCTTATGGAATTAACAACCCCGTGGCTGACTAAAGATGTTCTTTGATCTTCCGAACATTTTACTGAAATGTTAAAAAATCAATACAAGAGCCTAATCGTAACTGCTGTGGCCCATGTTGCGGGGGGTGGGGGGAGGGCTTGCTTGAAAGGCTTGGGGGGCCCACTGATGACGGGAAGAGTGGGTACAGGAGCTGGCTGGTCTACGGTTCTGACTCGGTCACTCTGCCCTCCCTTTAAACTGTCCTCCTGCTGCGTTCTAAGTGGGAGGTCACAGAACACAGTGTTGCTGTCATCGTGGGAGGCCTGAGCTCCCAAGTGGGCTCCGTGAGGGCGGGTAGGAGACCCAGCTGGGCGTGGGGGTGGGCGCCCTTCCAGGCGGCAACCCTCCCTCCAAATGAGAGGAGAAGTCCTATTAAAATTCAGATGAGGAGGAGTTCAGTCTCAAAAGTAGTCACAGGCATACAAATTCAAGCAACAGATGAGATGCTGACCACTTCGCACGTCTCAAGGCCCAGACTGCAGCCACAGTGGGCGGCCCCAGAAGCAGGACACCTTCCCATGCCGTGGCCCGTGTATGTACGGTGGAATTCTTCCCACAGCGGCTTCTCGGTCCATATCCAGAGCCTAAAAACCGTTCAGACCCTTGGGCGCAGTAATCCTACCGCTAAAAACGTGAGCAAAGGAAATCACTTAGAATCAGAGAACGCTTTTCTGTGACTTTGCATGGATCATTGGCCTGGCCTGCTGGAGGGAGTGGACAATGGGAGCAATCCAGACATTCCGAAAAACGAATGATCGGGAAGTCACTATAGACCACAAAATACCGCGCTTTAGAAAAATGACTTCTGTGAGTTTTTTAGTGTCCTGGGGAAGTGAAGTTTTTGAAAGCATCCAAAATGAGAAATTTAGAAAATTAGAGATACAAAAGTAGAAAATACGGCTTCGGCTGTTTTCCAAAACATATACGTAGACAGAAAAAAAATCCTGGAATAAAAGACACCAAAATCTCTCTGCTTAGTGTTAAGTTGTTTGGGGGCCTTTGTTTTTGTTTTTTGCACGTTTTCCTGTATTTTCTACATTTTTCTAACATGAATTTTTGCTTGTCAAATCAGGGAGGGAAAAGGTTTGAAAAAGAAGAGCCTATTATCAGTCCTTTGGGAAAATTGTGCTCCCAGAGTGTTGTGGGGACCCCTCCAGATCGTGCAGTGTTTAATTTGGCAACGGGACGTGCGGTGCGGGAGGAGGGACGGGGATGACGGGCGTCATTCATCACGATGGGACCAGGCCGGCCTCTTCAGAGCTCTGCCCAGCACCGGCGAGGAGGCTGGAATGCGTAAGCAGGGTCTTTTCTCTCCTTCAGCTCTTCGAAAACAGGAAGAATACTAAAAGCAGACACAGGAAAGTCACCATCTATAGTTTTACAGGAAGCCAGAGAAATCGCTGCAGCACATTCAGAGTGAAAAGAAATCAGACCATCTATTGGCAGGAAGGGCTCCTGGTCACTTTTGACGGGGGCTACCTCAGGTAGGAATGGTCCGAAACGTGCCTGACTGGGTCACCATGGTGCCGTGGGAGAAGCCCCCCGCAGCGGCCTCCTCCAGGGGACCGTCTGCTTCGTGTCCAAAGTTCTTTCCCAAGAGCGGCTTATCATGGCAGCCTGCTAGAAAGAGGAGACCCTCCCCAGCAGCAGCTGTCCCAACCTCCCCCATCTCCTCACCCCTCCTTCTCTCCCCTGGCAGGACAGGAAAGGTGAAGGGAGGTATGGTGACCACAGCCCAGGACTTGAGGGAAGTGGGTAGCCCCTGAGCTCTGGGGTAAGAGATGCCGGCAACCCCGTGCTCACTTAGGGGACACCTTCAGGAGCCTTGCTGCCATCTGGCCCTGTCCCCTGGTCCTAAGCGATGATGGCCCAAAGGACACCATTGATCCCCAACGTGACATAACAAGATACATAACTTAGCTCCCTTTTCCTGGTTTCTTTCCATTTTTGAGAGACAGAAAGACAAAGCCAGCTCGAGAGGTTTGATAAATGACTTTGAATCAGCTTTAATAAACACACAAGATGGTTCCGTATTTACACTGAGTTTTTCAAAATATTCTTCAGCTCCATGAGAAGGGAGGGAGAAAGGATCTTCTCTTGAGCCTGACTTGAACCTTTCTCGGTGGCTGGTGCTTTCATATAGATGTTCCCAGGGGCGCCTGAATGGCTTAGTCGTTGGGCATCTGCCTTCAGCCCAGGTCATGATCCCAGGATCCTGGGGTCAAGCCCCCTGTGCGTTAGGCTCCCTGCTCAGCGGGAAGCCTGCGTCTCCCTTTCCCACTGGTGATGCTCCCTCTCCCCCTGTCTCTGTCTCTGTCAAATAAATAAATAAAATCTTTCAAAAACTTTTTAAAAAAATGGATGTTCCTACTTAAAGCTCACAGCCGCCACCTGGCAAATGAGTGTCTTGTAGTTTAGAGAAGGTGAGAACCTTCCCCAAGTTCACTCCTAGGGGTCGATCCCTGCCTGAACATACGTTCCTGCAAAGTCCCCGTGATGTCTGCGTCACTGGACTGGGAAGTGGTGGGGCGACAAGGCAGGGTCACACACACAAGTACACAAACACAGGGGTCCCCCTGACTGTCCTGCCTGGGCACAGGTTCCTGGGGTCAGGGTAGGGGTAAGGTGTTCCCTGGGGTTCGGGTCTCAGCCTGGAGGCAAGGAGATCATCCCAGGGCCCTCCACGGCGAGATCACAGTGGGCTCTCCCTTTTGGGTTGCAGCGTGGAATCATCAGATGTGAACTGGAAAAAGAAGAAAAGCGGAGGAATAAAAATCATTTGCCAGTCAGAAGTGAGGGACTTCTCCGCCATGGCGTTTATCACAGACCATGTCAACTCCCTGATCGATCAGTGGTTTCCTGGTAAGAGAACATTCTGGAACCAAGTCTTTGTTCAGTTAATATTTCTTTACAAATCAGGGTGGGACTCATTCTGCGGGGAGCAGAAGTCTCACTGGGACTCAGCCCATGGAAACCAGAGAGGGCCTAATGACCCTTTGGCAGAATCCTGATCCCTGGTGGAGCCCGGCTGTGACATGGGTTTGGGCACTCTGGGGAAGATGTGGGCCCAGACCCCACAGGGCGTGTGCAGGCCTTGGCCTCCTGGCTTCCCACAGTGTTTGGGAAGACAGACAGGCCTGGGTGCCCTGCCTGGTCCAAGGAGACCCTCAATGGATGCTTCACACAAGTCCTATATACAGACAGGACGGTGCTGAAATCTGGGGGGACCCAATGGATGGGGCGGGAAGGCCAGGGAGCCACACCTGTCAAGGACCTCCATTTTCCTTTCCTGCCAGCTCCCACCCCCAAATCCCAGAGGTGACCAACCACCACATGGTCCTTTGATCCACTTCTTCATTGACAATCCACCCAAAGAAAATACTGTTTGAAGTGAAGCTTCTGAGGCCCCCTGTTTGTTTTGCTATCAGAATAGAGACAAACCGGTGGGGTGTCCTGCAGGAGGAGGCTGCATGGGGCAGACCTGGCAACCTCTTCCCCACGAGACCCCAGCCTCTGAAGGCTGGCGTGCAACAGAGTGGAGAATGGGTTTGGACGCCAAGACCTGCTTGGCCAGTGCCCTCACCTCTCTGAGCTGGCGTGTCTCCTGCCGCCATCGCTGTATCCCAGGCCAGCCTCAGGAGAGGAGCATGGCAGGCCATGCTTCGGAGGCTTGGTCTGGACCCTGGAGCCTAGGGGCCTTCCAGGGCTGATGGAAAAGCTGACCTATAAGGAAAAAAGCTTAAAAAGGGGCCCATGAGGGACACCTGGGTGACTCAGTCAGTTAAGCATCTGACTCTTGGTTTTGACTGGGGTCATGATCTCGGGGTCCTGGGATCGAGCCCCATGTCAGGCTCCGTGCTCAGCGGGGAGTCTGCTTGCAATTCTTTCTCCCCTTCCCCCCTTCTCTCTCCCTCTCTAAAATATATAAATAAGTCTTTTTAAAAAATGAAAGAAAGAAAGGGGCCCAAGAAAAGGCATTTGGTGTGTGACTTGTGGCAGTTTGGGTGTCCTTGGTCATCCAAGGAAGCCTCTAGACCCATATGAGCCTCCCTGGGCTTTTGGGATGCCCCGCCAACCAGTGACACCCCCCCCACACACACACAGCTGGTCCTGGGGGAGATTTGACAGCTGGGTGGGGGAGGGGCATTCCATTATCACCTGTGACAGGGCTGCTCAGGAGACAGCACCACAAGCCAGTGGGCAGGGTGTGTTACAACCAGGCCTGCAGATATAAGATGTGCCCAGAAGGTTCTAGAAGTGCCCCCTCCAACCCTGCACAAGGTAGGCCATCAGTTCTCCCTGAGGTGCCTTGGAGGCTACTTCTTTGCACCTCCTTTCGGAGTGCGGAAAAGCTGTGTGTCTCCTGCCCCGGGGACCCCAGGTAAAATGACGGGGTTCTGTCTGTTATAATTTGTACTCATTTCTCCCCTGCATTGCCCTTCTAGGAGGGATCATAGTAATTGCAAGCCTTATGTTTCTAATTTTAAGAATGGCTCCTTATTGGTTGTGGTTCAGTTGCCGGAGCGTGGCATAGCTCAGACACAGCCCGCGGCATCCTGTCGGGGCCCAGCTGTGCAGGGGGGATCCCCGACCTCTCAGCCCCCACTAGCCAGCCTGCTGAGGGTCTGGACCACCCACTGTCTTGTCCAGTACATCCCTGACCTTTCCCGATGCTGGGCTTTCAGGATCTGGCTCTCCAAAAAAGAACCCAAGGACACAGTCATGGTTCAGCCACTCCCTAGGTCCAGGCAGGGTCACCCAGATCCCCTCCTATGAAAAGCCCACCCAACCAGGACACTGCTTGGGGACCCACCTGTGGCCGCCTTCATGTAAACCGTTTCCTGCTTTGTCTGCACTTAGCCCTGACAGCCACAGAGAGTGACGGGACCCCGCTCATGGAACAGTATGTCCCCTGCCCGGTGTGTGAGACCTCCTGGGCCCAGCACACGGACCCGAGTGAGAAGGCGGAGGGCGTCCAATACTTTGACATGGAAGACTGCGTGCTCACGGCCATTGAGCAGGACTTCATCTCCTGCCCCAGACACCCCGACCTGCCCGTGCCTCTCCAGGAGCTGGTCCCCGAGCTGTTTATGACTGACTTCCCGGCCAGGTAAGGCCACAGCACTGCTCCCCTGACCCCTACTCTCCTGCCAGCTCTAGGAAAAGAAGGAAAATTCTCCTTGGCCTTTGAGAAGGAGGCACTTCCAGACTTACAGCCTCGCTTTCCTTTCTTGGCAAATGCTGACTTCTACCGGCTGCCCCGAGGCTGGGCGTTTGGGTCCCCTACCTCTCTGTTCCTGCAGTTAAGTCGACCTATAACCTCAGATAATTACTTCAGAGAGAAGGCTGGAGAAATAGAAAAGGCTTTTTGGTCCTACCCAACAGGAAAGGGTCACAAAATCCAAGTGCTGGGTCAGAGAGGGGCTGTTCTATAGTCGTGGAAACTGGAAGCTATGACTCAGTCTCTCAGTCTCAATATCCAATAATTGGATATTGGCGGTGACCCACTATTTTGCAATTATGAAGTCCTGTTGTTGCCTTAGTCAAAAGATGGCTATACCTGGCTTCTTTAAAGAAAAGTAAACTTTTGGGTGGTGGGGCTAAGAATATTTATATTCTCATTTTTCCAAATTGCCCCTATCCTGGAGAATCCATGTGCAGCAGTCTGAAATAGGGCAGGATATGGGTCGGTCTATCGAATTAAGAAATTGCTTCCTACATTGGATGATGTCACCCCATAACCCTTTCCAGGTGCCCTAGTTACCTCGCTGGTCGACATGATAATTCTGCAAAACGAGCTCCCTTTACTCCTAGAACCCTAACGTGAGGGTTATCTTTTCTTGGAGACCATATCCAGAGTTGTATAGAAGCATGGATCAGGTTTTGGGGGGCGCCCAATGGGGCAGCCCCAAATGTTAGGATTTTCATTTATTTGTGAACCTTGTTGGGTTTTATGCCCACACTGACTCTGGGCTGGGGCGTTTACTGTATGTGATCAGGAAAGCCTGCTGGGTTTGGATCGAATGGCAGGCATAGCCTGGTCCTTCACTGAAGGTACTTGGCGGCTAGTTGAAAAGCCCAACAATGTGGACGGGATTCCCAGCCCAGCAGAGGCTCCCTGGAAATTTGAGCTGGGGCCCAGCCCTGGCGCTGAGGCATCGCACCCTCCACACCAGGAGTTTGGGCGAGTCGGGGTTGGGAGAAGGGTTACCAGGCATCCGGGAGGCCCTGTCTGGTGGCCCCGAGTTTACAGGAGTCCTAACAGAATGCCCCGAGGGGATTCCCCAGCATTGCTGCTGCTCCCCACAGACCCACATGGCCCGTGCAGGCAGTTTTGTGGGGAGGGCACTCGGAGAAGAGCCTGGCTTCTCTGCGGCACACCCCCTCCCCGCCCCGAACTGCCTGGTGGGCTCGGCCTGTGCAGCCAGGATAGCTCCAGGGGGGACACCTGGCTTAGGCAGCCTGTGAGGGACCCAGACAGACTTCAGCAGAGCAGGGCAAGGCCCCAAAGTCGGAGGACCTCTGGGCTGCCTCCCCGTCCCTCCCTGCCTCCCAGCATCCCTCTCTCTCTCTCTCTCTCTCTCTCTTCCTCCCTTCCAGGAGTGACTTACAGTCTTCCCAAAAGCCCAGAAGGAATCTCCCCTTTACCTAGAATTAGAACACACCGACTAGGGGAGGCTAAACTCCCTGCCCTTGGGTGAAACCCTAGCCAGCGACTGCACACAGAGCTCGTGCCCCTCAGAAGCCCTCCGTGGCCACTTACATCATGCTCCGCTTAATAAAAAAAAAAGAAATAAGGAAACGATCAACCTAGCAGTGAATAAATGTATTTTGTCTGATGGGTGTTAGCCCTCAAAGCCCAGAATCTTTGGGAAGAAAACACCCAAAGAATTTTCTTTCCATGTGGGCCACTCTGCAAGATATCCCCCTGTGTTGTCCCCCTGTGCCACCAGCACACCTACGAGGCAGTTTCCATTACGAGCCCACTTGATGCAGGAGACCTAGGCTTGCTGAGGCTACGTAACCTGCCCGCGGCCATGGCTTATCCCGGTTCTGACCCCATGGGTGGCTTTGAACTATGACTCCCTGTTGAGGGAGAAATGACCAAGGCTGTCCTTCCATCCACCCATCTCGGGGCCGCCCCCGCCTCAGTAGGCCCCTCTAGGGGGTGGTAAGGGACCAGCTGGGGAGGTGCGGTCTGACCCGCGTGCTGTGCTTCCGGCAGACTCTTCCTGGAGAACAGCAAGCTGGAGCACAGCGAGGACGACAGCAGTGTCCTGGGCCAGGGTGGGAGCGGCACGGTCATCTACCGGGCCCGGTACCAAGGCCAGCCTGTGGCGGTGAAACGGTTCCAGATCAAGAAATTCAAGAACTTGGCCAACGCCCCAGCGGGTAAACAGAGCCCCATGTTGTTTCTCACGAGACCCGTGCTCCCTCGGTCCAAACTTGCTGCCACCTTGGGGACACTGGAGGAGGAGGGTGGGCGAGGCTGGCGGAGGTCCCTGGGCAGCCGACCTGCCTTGCTCCTGGCAGGATGTGGGACATGCCTAAAGGTCGGGCTGAGCCATACTTGGAAATTGGGAGATTATTTTCTCGTCTAGAGGCAAGACCCCAAGAGCATGAGCCATCCTTAAGGTTTCCATCGGCTCTGCAGCTGGCACAGGCCTGGCACGTGGTGGGTACACACTCAGATGTCAGGTGGACCCTCATCCTGTAGGACCCCTCTCAGCCATGTCCACTAAAGGAGGGAAGGTGGGAGGCCAGGTCCGGGTGAATGGACGGGGAAGCCAGCGTGGGACGGCTTCTCCGCCACCCGCAAGAGGGAGGAAACCATCTCTTGCTTTGGTACATCCAGGCCCAGACTCTGTGTGCAGCTCAGAGATGTCCTCTACCTAGAGCAACCCATCCCCACTCTACACCCGGCTGGTGCGGGTACTGGGTGACCCCCTCACTCCCATCCAGCAGGATATCACGTGTCTTGCCCCACCCCCGCCCGGCTCAGCATGTTCATCCTTACGATCATTCAGGTCATTTACACGCTTGGTAGGACAATCAGAATCAGAGCAATTAAAAAAAAAAAAAAAAGATCAGAAAGGAAGAGACCTATTGTTACTATAGGAAGAGAATGACTTCCTGCACTGAAAAATTCCAGAGAGTCTGCTGACAAATGTGAGAGCCAGTAAGAGCTTCCCAGAGTTGCCAGACCTGAGCTCAACCTCAGAATTCCGCAGCGTTCCCATGGACGGCGAAGGCAGCAATAAAGCGTAGAGTGTGGAGGGATAAATAATGTATATCGTTCAGTTCTCGTTTAAATCCTAGCGAGCATGTGCGTGCCTGTGTGTATGTGAGAGAGAGAAGGAGGTCTCACTCACTGAGTCTAAATGCGTATAAAATGGCAAAATCCCCCAGAACAGCTGAGAGTCCTAGAGAGGGAGACAAAGGGAAGAGACCTGCCCAGCAGGATCCCTGATTTCGAGATTGAACGTAGAGGAGGTACAGATGGGGATGCAGGAGGACAAGGAAGGCCTGGTCGAGCCCAGGGCCAGCCAAAGACCAGTGGGTGGCATCTTGCCGACCCCCCCCCTTGGGGGGAAGAGGGGGACCCCTTGGGCAGCCACCTTCCAGTGGTTACAGCACAGACTGGAAATTGGCGACTCCTGCCAATAGATGTTGCTCCTCTGGCCTGAGATGACGTGTCACAGGCCCACGGCGGCCCCGGGTCTCTCTCTGGCTGAGGAGAGAAAGCTGGCTCTTTCTTGCCTTTGGAGGTCCAGGCTACCAGCGGGGAGTCAGGTGGGCCCGCCCTCAGCATCCCTGTGGGTGAGCAGCCGGGGCCCTGGTTACCTGCCCATCCTGGGGCTTGAGCCAGGCTCTAGGTGACACTCAGGGAGGCAGAACCAGAATAAGTCACTGCTGTGACCCTCCAGGGGTCCTCCCTCCCCAGCAGGGGGGTGGGGTGAGGGCTCCGAGAGTGACAGGATGGCAGGGACACACGCAGGTGGGGGGCAGGAACCGCCCACTGTGTTGGGATGAGTTTAGCACCTGAGGAGGAAGGGGCCCCGTACCAGCCTGAATGCCTCAGGAACACCACCGCTGGGGCCGAATTCTAGGGCACAGTTTCCCACCTCTGATGTGTCAGTGCCTTAAAATGTGAGTGCTGCCGCCTCAGCCCCTCCGGTCCCCGGTCCCCGCGGGGCCGCTCTGAGTGTGGCAGGACCCCCCCTCCCCCCACCGAGTGGCCCTCGAGGGGCTCCCCGGACATCCCTGACGGCCGCGCCCTCCCTCGCAGACACCATGCTGCGGCACCTGCGGGCCACCGACGCCATGAAGAACTTCTCGGAGTTCCGGCAGGAGGCCAGCATGCTGCACGCCCTGCAGCACCCCTGTATCGTGTCTCTCATCGGCATCAGCATCCACCCGCTCTGCTTCGCCCTGGAGCTTGCCCCGCTCGGCAGCCTCAACACTGTGCTGTCGGAGAATGCCAAAGGTACCAGTTGTGCTCCGGAACATTCCCTGGGCATTGCCTGGGGCCCGGCCAGATACAGCCCCCCCTGCCCCCGCCGTGGGAGTTTGGCAGCCCAGACCCCAGGGAAGCTGGATCCCCGGGGGTTCCCCCCTACTGCCCGGCCTGGCTGTCGGGGGCAGAGCACTGACTTCCTGTGGGCCAAGAAAGGCACTTCCCCGGGTCTATACCCTGAGTGGTGGTGTTGTTGGTGAGGCTGGAGAAGCTTATGGTTTAGAGTCAGAGGGAACCCCATTCCAAATCGCGGTTCTCTGCTGTAATCCTGTAAGTGCCTCGTGTGCTGGCCTGTAAAAGGAGGGTGATAATAGTCCCACTAAGGGGGGGGTGCAGTTGAGGGTCTCAAACGAGGCAGCCTAGGGTAGACTGAGCTGCCCACATGCCCACCAGCCACACAAAGCTCTCCTTTCTCCAGAACGCACAACGCATGTCCATCATCACTCAAAACCAACAAAAAAACAAAACAAAACACACACACACAAAAAAAAAAACAAAAAACTGGGGTCATTTTTTTTTTTTTAATGAAATTTTACAGTAATTTTCCTCAGGACATGAATAGGGAACTAAGTTCCAAAGAGCGGACTGAAGGAGAGAGGTTGTGGTCTCGTGACTCAGGCAGAAGAAACACAATTAAACTCAAATCATGTCTCCCTCAGCGGAGGAGAACTTTTTTTAAATGAAACTCTTACTCCCACAGTCCACCCCTTGATCATAGCACGAGCTTGGCCTGCGATGAACTCTAGGAATTTTGAATCCTTGCCCTTTTCGTTAAAAACACCGACAATTCCAGGCATGAAGTACCATGTATGACGCTGTAGAAATAAGCATCTCTCTCCTAAATACCGTTTTATTTCAGAAGGTCCTTCTCTGTCTCCGTGGGCCTCCAGCATGGAGAATGAGAAGTGTCCATAGGACATAAAGTATCTGGGGAGAGAGAAGGTGAGGAAAGACTGTTGTAATGGTAGCTTGGTTTTTTGTTTTTTTTGTTTTTTTCTTTGCAAAGATTCTTCCTTTATGCCCCTGGGACACATGCTTACCCAGAAAATAGCCTACCAGATTGCGTCTGGCCTAGCCTACCTGCACAAGAAAAATATCATCTTCTGTGACCTGAAGTCGGACAACATTCTGGTCTGGTCTCTGGATGTCAAGGAGCACATCAACATCAAGCTGTCGGACTATGGGATCTCACGACAGTCATTTCACGAGGGTGCCCTTGGCGTGGAGGGCACCCCTGGCTACCAGGCCCCAGAGATCAGGCCTCGCATCGTGTATGACGAGAAGGTACCCACACCCTGGCTCACTGCCGGCCCCCAGGCCTCTGGGAGGCCAGCCAGGCAGAACTTACGGCAGCCTCTGAGCTCTGTTTCCCCAGGCACAGTACCCTCCCTCTCCCGTGCTTCACCAGGGGGCTCTGGCTTGGACCAGAAAGGCACAGAGGTCTGTGCCCACTAGGAATGTCAAGGTTAACTTCTCCTTAGTTTCAGGACCAGTGAAGTCTCTCACCTCTGAAGTCTCTAACCTTGACTCAGAGACATAGTCAAGGTGAGTCCAGGACAGAAATGGGTCTGGATTTGGCTCCCAGCTCTGCCGTTTAGACATATACAGTGGGGACAGTGGACCAGCCTCATGGGTGCTCATATGGAACAGTCAGAAGAAGGACGGCAAAGGCTCCTGGCCCATAGGTGCTGTCCCCAAGGCGTTGCCCAAGGTCAGTGCTAAGGCAGCATCACCAAAGCCAGGAGAAGAGAGTGAATTCTAACAGGACAGGCATGGTCTCCCCGAGCCACTGCCTGGCCAGCCTCAGCCAAGATGTTAGCTGAAGGTTTACTTTCTTCCCTGAAAGCCACTTAGTAGCGGCAGGCACAGAGACAACTTAGACCCATGTTCTAGCTAGTGTCAGCCCTGGTTCCTCAGTCCCGCAGCACTGAAACTCCCCTGGTCTACAGTCTTTCATTATTTGGTGATTTATAGATGAGTCATTGCCTGATTGCTTCAGGAATGACCTAAACAGGCCTGTAGTCCCCATGCTGTATGTTACATCCCCACGATATTTTATAACTGGATGTTTGTACCTTTTGGCCACCTTGGAATAAAAAAAGGAGAAAAGAATGACCTTAGTGGGGCACCTGCGGGGCTAAGTTGGTTAACTGTCCAACTCTTGGTTTCGGCTCAGGTCACGATCTCAGGGTCACGAGATTGAGCCCCACTGAGCTTGGGATCGCTTTCTCCCTCTCCCTCTGCCTCTCCTCCATCCTTCTAAAAAAAGGAATGACCTTAGCATGTGTGGGTTAACTCATCACCTGTGGCTATTAACCAAAATAGAAAAGGCAAATCACAGCGATAAAAATAAGAGCTTCTTAAGTGGCAGGTGACACAGACCAGACACCTCGAAACCAAGATTATAACAGGAACCTTCACACTGAAAACTCTCAGGTCCACCTCAGCCATCCTCCTGCTAAAACATTATCTACCTCTTGGCCCTCACGGAGGCCTAAACTAACTTCTTCTTTTGGGGCCCTTTAAGGATATTAAACTTAGAGGAGTCAACATTTAGTGATTTAGGAGATATTCCCCCTTTATGATTTGCATACACTGTCCTTCTGGTGCCAGGCACATTTAGCTGAGGGTCCGTGTTCTCTTGCCTTTTCTTGATTCTCAAGGATGAGAACCTGAGGACTAGCAGGGTCCCCGTGTGTGTTTATTGGATGGTTGGATGAGTGGATGGGTGGATGGTTGGATGGAAGGAAGGAAGTATGGGAGGATGGATAGGTAAGTGGGCAGAAGAACAGATCACCAGGTGGATGAATGGGTAGACAGGAATATAGATAGATAAATACACCGAAGGATAGGCCATCGGATGGATGGATGGATGGATGGATGGATGGATGGATGGATAATGGATGAAAAAAAGAAAAGGAAGGAAGGAGGGAAGGATTGGAAGATGGATGGCTAAAGGGACAAAATGATGGTCAAATGGTTGGTTGGAGGTTTGGACAGGTGGGGAGTGAGGGATGCATTGATGGATGAATAGATGACTGTGTCCCTTTGGGCAGGATCCCTGGTCCGATTGGTCTTCTGCTCCCTCTGTCTCAGGGCCAGCTTATGAAAGCTGCTGGGCCCAGGCCGGGGACCTGACTTGGCTTGCCTCTTTGCCCAGGTAGACATGTTCTCCTATGGAATGGTGCTCTACGAGTTGCTGTCGGGACAACGGCCAGCGCTGGGCCACCACCAGCTTCAGATTGCCAAGAAGCTGTCCAAGGGCATCCGTCCTATCCTGGGGCAGCCGGAGGAAGTCCAGTTCCATCGGCTCCAGGCACTCATGATGGAGTGCTGGGACACGAAGCCTGAGAAGGTACCTGATGGCCTGGGGGCTGGGGGCCTGGCCGCTCCTGCTCCTGTGATGGTGGAGGCTCTGGATGTCCAGAGCCCACATGTATGTCTACTTGCCCATCCTTCACTAAGGGTCTAGAACAAATGGGGCAACCCTTGTCTGCAGGAGTCATAATATTTTAAAGCTTAGCTGTTTGGGGCAAAAGGCCAGGGGGTTCAAGGTTAAATAAAATGATTTATCAAATTAGACAGTATGGATTTGATGTATTGGGAGTAAGTAAGGTCTGAGGAAAATTCTCCACAAGATAGCATGTCTGTGGGCATGGGGCTCGGAATATCGAGTTTAAGCTGACGGGACCACCTAAGTTCAAGTTCCCATAGAGAGTGAGGACCCAGGCCACCAGACGCTCTGGCACCTGGAGTTGTCTTGGCTTCTTCTGAACAGTTTCTCATCCTTCCTCCCTTGTTCAAGACCATCGGTTTCATGGGAAGGGTAGGCATCCATCTGGCCACAAGCGACCCTTGTTCACGGCTCCGGTGGCCTCTCTCCCTCAGCGACCCCTGGCCCTGTCGGTGGTGAGCCAGATGAAGGACCCAACCTTTGCCACATTCATGTACCAGCTACCCTGTGGGAAGCAGACGTCCTTCTTCTCCTCCCAAGGCCAGGAGTACATGGTGGTGTTCTGGGACGGGAAAGAGGAGTCCAGGTAATGTCCCGAGGCTGGCCGCGCCCTGCTAGTATTGGAGGAGGAGGGGGACTGTGGAATTGGGGAGCAGTCAGGGATGACCATGCTGAGAGGACTCTAGTGGACAGCTGGTTGAAAGCCTGGTGGAGTTCGCTCCAGAGAGAAAACTGAGTCCCCGCAAAGAGAAAGGCCTGTAAGCGTTCACGGTTGAGAGGGGCAAAGAGAAGGGGTGCGTGGGGTCAACAGAGGCCTTAGCTCTTGTACTTGTTTTTTTCCTTCTTCATTCCCATCCCCTATTTCACCCACCTCCCATCCCCCTCCCCTCTGGCAACCCCCAGTTTGTTCTCTGTGTTTAGGAGTCTGTTTCTGTTTTATTTTTTCTTTTGTTTTTTAGATTCCACGTGTAATTGAAATCATATGGTGTTTGTCTTTCTCTGACGTATTTCACTTAGCATAATGCCTCCAGGTCCAGCCTTGTTGTTGCAAAGGCCAAGATGTCATTCTTTTTTATGGCTGAGTAATATTCCGTGTGTGTGTGTGTGTGTGTGTGTGTGTGTGTGTGTGTGTGTATACACCACATCTTTATCCATGCATCTGTGGATGGATGCTTATGTTGCTTCCATATTTGGCTACTGTAAAAAATGTTGCAGTGAACAGGGATGCACATATCTTTTTTGTTGTTGTTGTTTTTAATTTGAGAGAGAGCAGAAGCACGAACAGGGCCATGGGGGTGGCAGAGGAAAAGGGGGAGGGAGAAGCAGACTCCCTACAAAGCAGAGAACCCAATGCAGGGCTCGATCCCAGAACCCTGGGATCATGACCTGAGCTGAAGGCAAAGGCTTTAACCCACTGAGCCACCCAGGTGCCCCTTCTGCTCATTTTTTAATCCAATTACTTGTTTTCTTGGTGCTAAATTGTATAAACTCTTTATATATTTTGGGTGTTAACCCCTTATCAGATTTATCATTTGCAAATATCTCCCATCCAGTAGCTTGCCCTTCCGTTTTGCTGATGGTTTCCTTCACTGTGCCAAAGCTTTTTAGTTCGCTGTGGTCCCAGTTTATTTTTGCTTTTGTTGCCCTTGATTCAGGAGACAGATCCAAAAAATATTGCTTAGCTTGATGTCCTAGGGTTTACTGCCTCTGTTTTCTTTTAGAAGTTTTATGGTTTCTGGGGCACTTAGGTGGCTCAGTGGGTTAAGCCTCTGCCTTCGGCTTAAGTCATGGTCCCAGGGTCCTGGAATTGAGCCCTCCATCGGGCTCTCTGCTCAGCAGGACCCTGCTTCCTCCTCTCTCTCTCTGCCTGCCTCTCTGCCTACCTGTGATCTCTGTCTGTCAAATAAATAAATAAATAATTTTTTTTTTTTTTTTAAAAAAGAACTTTTATGGTTTCAGGTCCACCTTTTAGGTCTTCGAGTTTATTTTGTGTATTGTGTAAGAAAGTGGCCCAGTTTCATTCTTTTGCATATGGCTGTCAAATTCTGATTGAACAACACTGATTGAAGAAACTGTCTTTCCACCCATTGTGTATTCTTGCCTCCTTTGTTGTGGAGGAACTGACCACATAAGTATGGGTTTATTTCTGGGCTCTCTGTTCTGTTCTGTTGATCTATGTGTGTTTTGGGGCCCATACCATTCCATTTTGATTACTCCGGCTTTGTCATTAATGGTTCAAAACCAGGGATTGTGATACTCCCAGCTTTAGTCTTCTGTCTCAAGATTTCTTTGGCTTTTCCAGTCTTTTGTGGCCTCCATACAAATTTTAAGATTATGTGTTCTCATTCTATGAAAAATGCTGATGCTCTTTTGATAGGGAGAGCGTTGAATCTGTAGATGACTTTGGGTAGTATGGATGTTTGAATAATAGTGACTCAACCAGTCCATAAACATGTGTCCTTTTATTTATGTCCTCTTCAGTTTGTTTTATCAATGTCTTTCACCTCCTGGATCAACGGTATTCCTAGGTACTTTATTCTTTTTGGTGCAACTGTAAATAGAATCATTTTCTTAACTTTTCTTTCTGCTAGTGTGCAGAAACATGACAGATTCCTGTATGTTGATTTTGTACCCCACGTCTTTACCCCGGTCACCTATTAGTTGTAATAGTTCTCCCATCCTGGGAGGACTTTGTTTTAAGATGGGTGCTATCTGCAGCTCGATGGCAGAAGGAGCAAATGATGCTGGGGGTCAGGGAGAAAGGACAGTGACTGGGGTGGGGTTGTCGAGTAGCGAGAGGGGCAGGGGACCCAGAGCCAAGCAGGACTGGTGCCCTTACATAAGCCATTTGTGGGCCTTCCCTTCTAGTCACATCTTTTTCTCAGTGAAGTGACAGGAAGGATGAAGCATCGGGATAGGTTTTGAATATTCGAGAAGACCACAGCGTGTGACGTGAACAGGGGCACATGAGACCAGGGTGGTGATGGCAGCCCTGAGGCCCTCCGGGGGTTGGAGGTCATATGTTGGAGATAAGGCTCATCCACAGGGTTATGTGCCCCCAGCATGCTTTGCTGCCCCCAGATGGCAAGCTGGGCAACAGTTGGTTTTAAGCAGAGTTGGGTTTTTGGCAGGAGGGAGAGAAGGACATGAGCAGTGCAGGTATTTTCAAAAGGGTCATGATAGAGATGAATCATAAAATAATGGGGCCATAAAATGGATAAGGAATAATGGAAAGTACCAGAGAGTCCTAGATCTTAGCAGAGAGTAAACAAAACCAAAAACCCTGTGATGTTATGGTAGTGGGTGGAATGTTCTGGAAAACTCAGGGGTAGAGGTCAGAAAATAGATCCTTGACACTGAGTGGGTGGGAGGGTTGCAAATATTAGCAAAGACGGGATCGACATGCAACTTTGGGAGAGGGTGGCTGGGGTAAGCTGAGAATGAGATCACTGGGAAACGAACAGGAGGTCACAGGACCAAGATGCCAAGTATTGGAAAGATCAGCTTTGTAGTCTCCAAAACCCACCATCTGGTGTGAGATCCTCCAGTCCTGGTCAGGGTATGAGGTGTTTCCCACCCCCTCGTGGGACATCTTCAGAGTCACAAGAGCATTTCATGGCCTGAATCGTCTTCTAAGCCTCATGGAAAACATAGGCGGGTGTCACAGTCGAATAATGCTTAGATAAAGTGGAGCTTGAGACACGAGGAGATAAATGGAAGAACTTTGCCATTTTCCCAAGATCCGTCCAGGTGACGTTTACACCACGATGAATGCCGTGGGGACTGAGCACCCTGACATAAGACATGGTGTAAGAAACCATGCCCTAAAGAAATATGTATATTGGTGCATGTGCATATTTACTTGTTTTTACTAATATTTATATATGCAAATATATATTTTTTCAGTAATTACATCGCCGGGCATCACACATTGTGATATTTGGCATGTAAAGTATGAAAGATAGATTAAATTTAAAAAAAAAAACAGTACTTCTGAATTTAAATTTTTGGATTCATATAGATTTTATCTTTATGAAAAATAAACTCGTGTTTCCTGGCCCTGCCCATTGATAAGGCCTACCAGTAATGACCATTTAGCAATCATGACTCCTGGGACCCAGATGGTGGGTCTAAGCACCCTAGTACTTAGTACTCTAAGTACATAAGGAACCAGGGCTTGTTGGAGAGGTGGCTGACTCCAGGTCTGGGACAGGAAGATGGCCGGAACATCTGACACACCAGAATCAAGGATGCCATCAGATATTCGTGAGGGGAGATTAAAGGGATTTAGGAGTCAACCCAGAGAGGTTCCTGCTGGCCAAGGATAGGGCAATTGGCCATTTAGTAAGAAGAATTGCAGTGGGTTGAGACATGTCAAATTTTTTAATTCATGTTTCTAATGCTACTTAATAAAAACAAAAAAAATAGAAACAGACAAACTGGGGTGCCTGGGTAGCTCTAGTCAGTTAAGTGTCCAGTTCTTGATTTCAGCTCAGGTCATGACTTCATGGTCTTTAGATCAAGCCCCACATGGGGCTTCATGTTCAGCAGGGAGTCTGCCTAAAACTCTCTCTCTCTCCCTCTCCCCATGCCCTCCCTCTGCCCATACTCTCTAAATAAATTAAGTCTTAAACAAAAACCCCTCGTTGATGACCATTGGAGGCTCCGACCCATTATTTTGAAAACTAGTATATTCAGAAAGAATCAAGGTTTTATTCTGCCTTTCCTATGTGAATTCTACCCCAGGGTAACAAAAGAGAGAAAAGGAGGAAGTTTCTCTTTTTAGAATTAAAGAAGCTAATACATAAATAAAGAATGCCAGAAATAGAATGTCAGCCTTTTGCAATCTCTATTGAAATAATGGATATAAGGCAGTGATCATTCATGATCACAAAAGGAGTGAGAACAGGACATTCCCAACAGAAATCCACACCCCCACTGAGGAAATGTTCTTGCCTAAAAAAAAACAGAATCTGATCAAGACTCCAGACTTGGGGGAGGGGTGAGACAGATGACACCCAAGGGATGTGGGGACTGCACAGGACACCCCCGGCATCCTCTGCACATAACCTGCCAGAGAAAAAAGAGAAAGGGGAGGGGAAGCCAGTCTATAGACTGAGAGACATAAATGTGCAAAAGATGTGTGTGACCTTGGTCAATAACTTCAGTCTCCACTTCAGACAGTGAGGACACTGGATGCCCAGGAGGAATCGGGGGGAGACAGAAATGCGAGGGGCAGGTCAGTTCCAGTGAGCAAACAGCAGCCCTAATATATGACAGCTTATTAGTTCTCAGAGTACTCGTGTTGGGGGATGTGTTTTGAGGACCCCCCAGCTTACTCTGACATGCACCCATCTGTCTTTAGCCTTGATTTTGTCTGCTCTGATATGGAGCAGCTCTCCTGTTCCTGGGTTGTAGCAGATATGGCCAGCGGGAAGGGTGAGTGGCTTTGATGGAAATGCGGCCACTTGTGCCCCTTCTTCACACTGGGGGGCAACTTCTCAGACCCTCCAACATCACAGACAGAAGAGAGCCTTTCTTCCCATTGGGAATGCCCTCCCACGGCCCAAACATTCAAGCAAGGGAAGCAGAATCCACCTGCACCCAGTGCAGTGAACGGTCCTCGATTCTCTCAGAACGTGGCCAAATTCAACCCTGGGTTGGAGGGGCTGGAGGAGGCAGCTGACGTCCTCCCCCAAGGCTGCTCAGGCCAAGCCAAGAGAAGGGAGGCCACTGTGTACTGACCCCACAATTGTCCCCGATTCTAGGAACTACACGGTGGTGAACACGGAGAAGGGCCTTATGGAAGTACAGCGGATGAGCTGTGCGGGAATGAAGCTGAGCTGCCAGCTCAAGGTCCAGAACTCTCTGTGGACGGCCACTGAGGTAAGTGCCCCCACACAGGGCTCTCATCCAGCTAGGCAACACAGGGTGCAGTCCATGCCGCGTTTTTTGGTGGGGGGGATTTAGCAAAGAGGAACACAGGATGCCTAGGTAGGTGGGATTACCAGATAACCCCAGCCTGCACGTGTGAGACCCCCAGAGCAGTGCCAGCGGCCCTGAGAAGAAGCAGAAGCGCAGTGTGTCCCCAAAGGTATCGACCGACCTTGTCCCTGCTTGTGACCTGGACTCAGTCGAGAGAAGTCTCAGGTGCGGGATCCCCGCGAAAGAACTCCATTAGGCTGGTGAAGTCACTGGGTTTCTCAGAGCACTGCAGGGGCTCCCCAGCCAGTCCTCCACTCAGCCCTAAAGGCATTTTGCCTTCACATCAAGGAAGTCAGCCGAAGGCCTTGGGAGCTGTCTTCTGAGAAATCCAGAGGGACGGGCCCCAGAGAATGCCTGGACTCTCCAGAGCTGTGTGGGGCGTGGTGAGGGGGCGTGGTGAGGGGCATGTTGATGGGGCGTGGCATTCGTGCCTCCTGCCCCGCCTCTCAGAGGACAGACACACGGAACAGACCGAGCTCTGACAGCAGGTTAGGCTGTGGGCCCCCCCCCCCCCCCCCCGGGCCTATGGGCAGCCCGGAGGTGCTCTAATTCCCTTTCGGGCTCACACACACTTCCCTCCACCTGCCGTGAGATGTCACGGGAAAGGTGAGGAACAGCGCAGTCAGGCAGTCCCACTTTGGCCAGGAATGCAGAGATGCAGAGACACACACACAGGCACTCAGGGGAAATAAAGTCTGGGCCCCAAGTCCCTGTGGTGGTTTTCTCCAGGTAACAGGGTAGGGGCAATTCTGTGTTTCTTCTTTAAACTCGTGTCATTTTCAAGATCCCTACAAAGCACAGGAAGATGCAACCAGCCAACCAGAAAGGCCCGGTCAAGGTTGCTTCCTAAGGCACAAAGGGGTTCCCAAGGCAAAAGGGACCCTGAGAGAAAATGGCAGGCATGTTCCCGCTGGGGTCTTACGTTGGCTTGTCTGCCTCTATAGGACCAGAAGATCTACATCTATAGCCTCAAGGGCATGTGCCCCTTAAACACACCCCAGCAGGCTTTGGACACCCCGGCGGTCGTCACCTGCTTGTTGGCAGTGCCTGTTATTAAAAAGGTGAGGTCGGGCGGGGGGAGGTGGATGCCCTTCTGTTGGGGCGTCCCCCCTCGGCTTGGGTGTGGGGGTATGAGAAGCGGGAGCAAAGCCAGTTCCTCTTGGACCACCGAGCCCGGGGTCAGGTCCCAGTCAGCCTCAGAGAGACAGACCATCATGAGTGCCTTTTCAGGAGCCTGTGGAACTCACAGAGCAGAACTCGGGGCTGAGGGGAAAGCTTGCATTTCACTTGCAAATGCCACAGTCCCAGATTCAGGTGAAGCGCTTTTGGGGTACAGATGGTATAAATAGCCGTTGCATGTGTGCCCTTCCCCTTCGGGTAGCAGTGGACATGTGCCGGCAGCCCTGCCCACACCCCTGGGGAGCAGCAGGCTCCATGTACCTCTGGAGTGCCCACGGTCAGCCCTAGACCTTGGGTCCCTCTTTGTCCTTGATCTTCTAGCCCCCACCTCTCTGAAATAGAGCCCCAGGTGGTCAATCCCCACAGCCTGGGTCTCCGGCCCCTCTGCAGGTGGATGAGCCTCCCCGCCCATCCAGCACCGCGCTCTGGGGTGACCCTTCTTGCTAGGAATGCACCTCTGCCACACCACCTTTTATTCAGTTCTCAAGGTCAGGGGCCACCGAGCCTGCTCTGAGAAGCTGCCCCAGTCCTTCAGTGGTGCCGTCTGGCTTCTCAGGCCTCCGAACCCAGGCACTGCTCTTCTGCCTTTGCCCCCTGCCCCGCCGCCCCGTCCCCTGCTGGTTCTCCCTGCTCCTCGTCAACGCTCAGGGTGTCATTATCAGTGGTGTTTGGTTAAAACATGTTGGCTGTCATCATCCAATTTCAGGATAAGAAGAGGTTGAAAAGGGTTCTTTGAGCATAACATCCTCCAAGCTCTGGACCTGTGCACTTGGGTAAATGTGAGAGCATTATTATGACTTCTTAACAGTCGTGAAGTAGATATGCTCTTTGCCCAACTACAGTCTATTTCTTTAAAAAAAAAAAAAATTTAAAAAGTCTGAAATGAACCCTAGAATCATTTACAACCGTGCCCCATGGGCAAGGCTGGGCAGCTCGGGACCCCGTCTGCCCAGAGCCCAGGAGGACATGGCACAAAGCGTTATTTAAGGCCACTGCTGGCCAGAGCCCCCGAACCAGGGCACCACCACCCGCACGACCAAGGGGAATAAAGCGGGCTCTGTGCGGAGCCTCCTTGTCAGCATGCCTGCGCCTCGGAGGCCGTGCTGCCCCGCGGCCATGACGGCAGGCCCCTGCATTCTTGCACGCGCACATTCACACCCAGCCGGACCGTGGGGCTCACCGCCCGGTCTGGGGCCCAGAGCTGGGATTCAGATAGAGACGCTGCTCCTATTTGCTTTGGCTGCCTTCTTCCAGAAATTTCTGAGGATGGATTTTGATAAATGTTCTTAGGACTCATTGACCTTGCTGTTGTGCTCTCGTTCCCTTGGACAGTCTGGCCTCCCCAGTTCCCAGGTAGCTCCAGGTCCCAGAAAGGGGACTTTCTATTGCCCACCCGTGCTGGCACGAAGCCTGGGTCCCTGCTCTGTGGTGGCTTCGGCTTTGTTCTCCTGAATTCCTCCCTTCCACCCAGCCCTTGCCAGGCATCCGGGCTCTGCAGCTGCCCTCTGTGCTCGGCTCCACAGAGATGCTTCAGGAAGGCCAGCATCCAGCACTGTCCCTGCACCTTTGCCTATAGAAGATGGCACGCTTCACTGTGAGGGTGGAGGGCAACCCCAGGACCCTAGCGTGGCCATCTGGGCATTTCAGAATAGGTGTGGGAAGTGGGGGGGAGGGGTGTAGACACAGGGTCCGAGAAGTGCCTCCATGAGAGGGTTGAGCTGGAAGCGATTTCTTCAAGGGTAGGCTCAGCTGCACACATCATCTGCTGGGGCAGAACGCCAGGTGGATTCACAGAGATGGTTGAGACTGAGCCCTTCCATGTGGCAGGCCCACACCGAGGACGCAGTGGCGGGCACGCCAAGCCTGCTGCCATGGAGTCCCCGTCTGGTGGGGCAGCCGGCAGGAGGTCGCAAGCACGCCCACATGCTGACCATGACTGCTGTCACATCGTTAACAAGCGGAGCTCATGGGAAGGAGGGAACCACGTCCTGCCTCTGAAGGAGGCCCGTGTGACCCGAGGCAGAAGGCAGCCCCCTCCCACTCACGCTGCCGGAAGCCAGCCTGCAGGCCCCTTGATTCAGGGCCCTTGATTCAGGGCACACCCGCCCTTCCCCTATGTGCCAGGGGCCACACTCTTCCCCTGCACACTCCTCTCCTGCTCCTGGCAGGGAGGGCGGGTGTGGCTCTTCTGGGCCAGAGTTGCACCTGCTCTGGGAGCATGCCCAGAAGCTCCTGCTGGCGGCCCCCTGCCTTTCTGGGTACATCACTCCTCTGAGGGTGCTGGGGTCAGTGCAAAGAGGAGTTTTGTGCCCACTCTGCTTCTCTCCCGGCCTGCGGGAGGCTCACGGGCAGTCCTGTCTTCTCCCCGCAGAACTCCTACCTGGTGCTCGCAGGCCTGGATGACGGGCTTGTGGCGGTGTTTCCTGTGGTGCGGGGCGCCCCGGACAGCAGCTGCTCCTACCTGTGCTCACACACGGCCAACAGGTCCAAGTTCAGCATCCCAGATGAAGACACGCGGCAGAACCCCTACCCTGTGAAGGCCATGGAGGTGGTCAACAGCGGTTCCGAGGTCTGGTACAGCAACGGGCCAGGCCTGCTGGTCATCGACTGTGCAGCCCTGGAGATCAGCAGGAGGCTGGAGCCCTACTCGGCCCCTTCGGTGGTCACCTCGGTCGTGTGCAGCTCCGAGTGCCGTGGGGAGGAGGTCGTCTGGTGCCTGGATGACAGGGCCAACTCACTGGTGATGTACCACGCGGCCACCTACCAGCTGTGTGCCCGGTACTTCTGTGGGGACCCCAGCCCACTCAGAGACATGTTTCCAGTGCGCCCCCTGGATCCAGAGTCCCCAGGCAGCCACGCAGCTGGCTCCAAAGAGCCCAAGGGGGACTCCATCGCGGACGTGAGCATCATGTACAGCGAGGAGCTAGGCACACAGATCCTGACGCACCAGGACTCGCTGACTGACTACTGCTCCATGTCCTCCTACTCCTCATCCTCTCCCCACCGGGCCCCCGCGTCCTCCTCCAGCCTGCCCTGCTCCCCGGCCAGCTCTTCCAGTGTGCCTTTCTCCACCGACTGTGAGGACTCTGACCGGCTGAACGAGCCCGCCGTGAGCTCCGACAGGTCTGAGCACGACCTGACGCCCGTGGACGGGGACGCCTTCAGCCAGCACCTGCAGGCCGTGAGGATCCTGGCCGTGAAAGACGTCATCTGGATCCCCAGGTACGTTTCCCCGCGAGCGGGGCAGCACTCCCATACTGCCCACGGGAGCTTGCCGAGGCCACCATGCTCCCTGTGTTCTGGAGCCTCGAGGGGTCTCTTTAGGAAACCTGAGAAGGGCCCCCATGAGTGCTCATCTGCCCCCCGGGGACCGCCAGGCAGAGCCCCGATCTGCAGCGATTCGGTTTCCCGCTGGGAAAGGCCTCCTGGGCCTGGCCGCGGCGCCCTCGCGGTAACCCAATCCGTTCTCACAGAGGCGGCGCATTTGTTGCCTCGCCTCTGTGCACGCTGGCTCCATTTCCCCCCGAGAGCACGGCCCTGGACAAAACGCTTCCCCTTCTCGGGTTTGGTTTCGCAGGCGCGGCGGCGATGTCATTGTCATCGGCCTGGAGAAGGACGCCGGGGGCCAGCGGGGCCGCGTCCTCGCTGTCTTAAAAGCCCGGGAGCTGAGTCCGCATGGGTAAGCCTGAAGATGCCTCCTTTAGGCTCCCCAGCTGTGGTGCGGGGAATCAGGGCCCCTCTGCCAGCACCCCTACACCCTCAACGGCTTCTCACCTTTCTGTCCTCCACCAATAAATGCCACGGTGGCCAGAAGGCAGAGAAGGAACAAGTTGAGGTCCTCCAGGCAGCTCCTCGGAGCTCAGCAAATACTAGCTGAACTGGGCATCACGGGTCATGGGTCCACAGATCATGGCTGGCTGTTTCTGGGGTTCCCAGTGCACCTGCAGATTGAGGGTCCTGCCTGGGGTCTATATGTCCAGGGCTGGAGTTCAGCTGCCATTGAAACGGGGAGCTGACTGATTCACTGTCCTTCCCACCAAGTAGGAGGGCCCTTTCTGGGGTCTCCGCCTGCCCAGACAGCCCCTAGGGGAGGCACAGACCTGGCACACACCATCCCTCCCTGTGCCCGAGCCCAGGCTCTGCCATGGCTCCATACCCATCTGTCGGGAGGCCCTACCAGGAGGCAGACCAGACTCCACTGAGAAGGTTGTTCTGGGGCAAGACAGCCTATCTGGATACAGTGTGCGTGGCTATGGGCATGGGAGGCTGGCACTGGCCAGTATCCCCAGAGTCCCCTGCCAGCCGGCAGTATGCACACCTCACTTTGTCTACTGAGTCCCATCCTGAGAACCTCCTTGATGGAGAAATGTCATGTGGCCTGTTTGCCCCAGAGCAGGATAATGGTGAAAGAGGAAACATTTGTGACAGGTCCCTTTCCTTGCCCGAAAGCACGGGGCATCCTCAAGGACCCACCAGATCCACTGACGCCTGGTCTGCCAGTGATTCCAGAAGCAAGATCTGGGATGTGTTGTGTGTGTGTGTGTGTGTGTGTGTGTGTGTGTGCGTGTGAGTGTGTGTGTGTTGAGTCCCAGCTGAGTTTGTGGGTGAAGTAGTGACCACATCACAGGTCAGGGGGGTTGGGGGGCTTCTGGGGAAGCAGGCATGTCTGTAGAGCCCAGGCCTGGGGATCTCACCTTGCCCATCACTAGTGTCCCAAAGTTTTTCACGGGTGGTGTTTTCCTGTGCAGCCCCCAAAGACGGGTTTACTCTCTGTAGGGAGAAAGCAGTCCAGGCAGCTAGCTAACATTGAGGGCCATAGCCTGATCCCACCAGCTTTTTGCCATGCATCTGAGACATTGATTCTCTCGGGAGATAACTAGTGAATTCCTGCGGCGTGCAGGGCCCTGAGGTGGCCAGAGGCCCTGCATGTGATACCAGTTTGCACGCTGGCCACAGGGCAAGGCAGTGAGCACTGGGACATGGGCTTCCCGGTCTGGCTGAGACCCAGCAGGAAACCTGTGGTGTGTGCACAGATCGGCAAAACAATCCACAGCCTCCAAAAACAAATGCGTATAGTTAGGGCATGTTGGCACGGGTTTCCGTCGGTTATACCACCCTGGATTTCCTAAGCACCGAGAACTTAGCATAGGAGGAAGAGCTGGGCCTGAGCTGACAGCAAGGAGAACCAAGTCAGTGCTTCAAATCCGTTAGTGTCCGCTGACAAGCAGCAGTCGGAGGTGATGGTGCTTTCTGGAAACTTGGGGGTCTGGGTCCACTGACAGAGGCTACCTGCTGTCTGTGGAGTGAGTCCCTTGCAGAAGGTCCCCATGCACACGAAGGAATGCCCTAGGCTCTTCTTTAGTTACGAAGCCTCCGCACATGGGCTGGACCCCCCAGGGGAAGCCGGTGCAGCAGAGCACAGCCTGCCACCGGGCTAGGATGTCCAGATGCCCCCCCTCAGCCAGGCTCCCAAGAAATTGCACACTGAGGGTCCTGGCCCCAACCAAGTGGGGACCCCTGTAGATTTTCTCAGACCCCTCCTTTCTCTGTAGGGTGCTTGTGGACGCAGCCGTGGTGGCAAAGGACACAGTCGTGTGTGGCTTCAAGAATGAAAACACCGAGTGGTGCCTCGCTGTCTGGAGGGGCTGGGGCACCAGGGAGTTTGACATTTTCTACCAGTCCTATGAGGAGCTGGGCAGGCTGGAGGCTTGCACGCGGAAGAGGAGGTGATTCCTATGGAATGACAGTCGTGAAGACCTGGCTGCCCTGGACCACCCCTGCCTGCCGCCTGCTGCCCCCTGAGGACCCAGAAGACCCTGAAACATTTGCTGCTAGAAGTGCCGAGAAGTCACCACCTTGGCTGTGGTCTCGGGGGCTCCCTGGTTCTCCAGGGCAGAGCTAGCTGCCTACCTCCATTCTCCCATTATGGGTTTTGCAACCCAAGAGAAGACGGTGGGGCCTGGTTGGGAGTAACTGCCCCTGTCTCTTCCCTGGAAGTCCAGGAGCAGGGGAGGGGGGCCACGCTCCGGCCTGGGTCACACAAAGCGGGGCTGGGTCTTCCCGGTCCCTCCCCAGGTCTCAGATGGAATTACACTAGACGCTCTCAGCTGGGGAGCAGTTTGGGGCAGGGGCGGGAGGGTGCCGTGACCCCTGCCCCTTCCCCCAGTGGTCTCCAGGCTCTCAGCCCATTTCACAAGTCCCTGGGGCCCTGGGGCCCTGCTTGGGCAAGCAGAGATCAGATGTCTCCTGCTCAGGAAAGTCTCTGTGTGAGAAGCCCTCAGAAGGACGTCAGGGAGGAGCACTCCCAATCTGGGGGATGAATGAGTTCATTTAAGTGACACAGCCAGAAAGCCAAGAGCTCGTGCAGGGACCGGAGCACCCACTCGGCCTCTACATTCTTCTGCTGACAAAAGGCCGGGGAAACTCAATCAGCAGGACTTAAGAAAGGGCCGTGTGTTTATAGCTTCGTAAAGTAAACTCGGACGCAGCTGGAGCACAAGCCCTGTTTGTTTGCACGTAATAATCTTGTTTATCACTTTAACAAATTAAGTAATAGCTCGGTGGTTAGGCCCTGGTTGTAAAATCACCTCGTACGGGGCTTCCACCAAATCAGGCGTTGGCTCAGCATTGACGGGGCTCACGGACAGCGAAGTCCAAGGAGCGAAATGGTTAATGAGGGATTTATGGGTCTGAGAGCCACCGTTTGTATAAATTAATGCACACACAGGTGCCCACGGATCACTTGGCTCCTGAAAGTAATCATCTGAGACCACTGGACCCAGAACGGTGGTGTGAACGTGAGCTCATCCCCTGGTTCAAGTTGTTGACCTTCTTCTAAAATTAAGTTATGCAGATCAAACTTAAGATTGGCTGGGATATGTGGACAAAGGTTGCTCCTTTTATTTGAAAATAAACCGGTTCTCTTGAGAATGATGTCAGCCTCTGTCTATAGAGCGTGTTGGAAGGACCCAGGCCCGCTTGCTGCTGGGGTGGAATGATCAGAACACCCCCACCGGCGCACAGCTGTCCCCATCCAAGCAGCCCCATAGCAGCCCCCCACACCCCCAGTGCACAGCTGTCCCCATCCAAGCAGCCCCATAGCGGCCCCCCACACCCCCAGTGCACAGCTGTCCCCATGCAAGCAGCCCCATCACAGCTTCTGTGAGCAGAGACAGCTGCTGCATCAGCCTCAGCCCACCCACTTCCTTTCGCTGCTGGCCGGGCATCGAGTCCAATGGGGACTGCAGGTCTATGCCTCCCACCTACGTCACCACCACATCCTGCTGCAGTCCCTCAGCTCGGCCTTGGTGCTCATCACTCTCCTTCCCTTGCCATCCCGGCACCCCACAGCTGCCCACTGCTCCCCACATGCAAACCGGGTCCCGTCCTTCCCCCGCTCCCATTCCACGCTCTACCACTTGCAGCCAGACTGCCAGGCCAACGCTCAGGGCCCCCACCATCCAGTCCTAACCCACTTTCTGACCTGGCCTCCTCCCAGCCTGAGACCCAAAGCTGCCGCGAGGAGAGGCCGGGTGTTTAGGCCATGGCCTCACGGAGCTGGCTTAGGGCACCTCTGCGCAAAAGTCAGAAACCCGCGCAGGAAATGGTTTCACTACATAAAAATTAGAAACTTAAACAGAAAAACTACCACAGAGTCAAAAGACAGTCAACTGTAGAAAAAAAATGTTGGTGACAAATGAGAGCCAAATAGCTAATTTATCTTATATGCAAAGAGTTGGTACCTATCGAGAAGAAAGAGGAAACACAAAAGGAAAACAGGAAGAGCACATAAATAGCACTCACCCTCCCCCAACAGTTGGGAAGTAGTCGTGAGGACAACAACAAAATGTCCTTTACCCCTCATGTTGGCATTCCTGTGGGGATCCAAGGATGCCATGTTGAAAGGTCCACCTGTGCAAAGGCCCTGTGGCGGGAATGAGCTGCTGTGCCAGAAGGACAGATGAAAAGCCAGTGGGGCTGGAGCATTTGGAAGAAGGGGGAGCTCAGAGGTCTGCTAGGCATGGCTTTGTTAGCATGGATCCCCATCAAAGCTGCTGGTGGTATTAAGCAGGGATGTTTGGTGACCTGATTGTCTTTAACTTTTTGCTGAGTGGCAAGTGGACTAAAGGGGAGCTAATTGATAGTCAGGCCACCCCTTAGAGGGCATTTTGGCCATACCCATCAAAATTTCAAATGCAGATCAAACCTAACAGTCCCACTTCAACATTTGATCCCAAACCTTCCGTGAAAAGGCCCAATGCTACAGAACAAGAGTGTCATTGTGGCATCACCTGTAGTGGCCCCAAACAGGAGACGACCTAAACCTCTAGCAGGAGGAAAGTCTAAAAATGTCTGACCCACCAACCCTGCCGTCCTCTGCAGCTGGTCAGAGAACGGGGCGGGGCCAGAGGTCCTGCTCTGCCATGTTCTCCGGGGTGTCATACATGCATTGTTATCTTAAAAAGCGACTCACAGTGTGGTGTGAGTATAGATACTCTTTGAGTGAAAAAAGTAAAGCTCCATGGGCATGCACAGGGGAAATTACCCGGAAGGTGCCCAGGAGTCTGGCAGACATTGGCTGCCCCTGGGGAGGAGAGCCGAGGGCTGGCATAGAGCAGGAGGTCCCCAGGTTTTGTTTTATACTTCCTCACGGCACTGTTTAAATTATAGATAAGCCTTTCCATGACAGTAAGCCAGGCTGGGAGGGACTTCTCCCCACGGCCCCAGGAAGGACACTCCTCGACCTTGGTGTCCAGAGGTCATAGGAAGTCCCCTTGGAGGATATCAGGTCCCAGGGGCGGGGCCAGTAATCTGTCACATCCACCTGACCCCATGGCTTGGCTCATACAGAAACCACGCCCCCTTGCCCGGCTGTCGTTGGGATGTAGGCAGAGAGTCCCAGGCTGAGGAGGACAGGTGGGAGGGACTGGGAACAGTTGGCAAAGGCCAATGGACTCTGTCCCCAGTCTGCCCTTGCCCTGGTGTTGTGGACACGTGCAGCCCAGCTGCAGGGTCAACACCCACCAGATGAGCACCCAGCCTCCTCCCAACTCCCGCCACCGCCCTGCACCAGGGAACGCAACAGGCTTTCTGATGACCAGTCATCGGCTGGTCACCACCTGCCAGGGCCACTGATCACTCGGAGTCTCTGCAATGGCCCTACCTTGGGGGGGTGCCTAGATCCCACCTCCCTGCACAGCCCCTCAGACTGTCTGCGTCTCTTGTAGACAGTATCTGCTGACCCCCCAGAGGAGGCATGGGGATGCAGAACCCCCCCCACCAAGAGTACAGAAAGACATCATGGTGAACCCCATCCTCTAGATGCCAGCAGACCGGTGCCCCAGAAGAAGCCACAGTGTCTGATATGTCAGGGCCCCGGGGCCTCAAAACCTCTGCCTCCCTGAGCATCCAGTGGTATTTCCCATCCTGGGCTGAATGAAGCAGCCTTGAAGGAAATAGGGGCAGGAAGGTGGGAGCAGTTAGTTAAAATAGCACTTGGAGAGCCACTGGCAGAAACTGCTCAGTAACAGACCCTGCTTTTGTTGGCACATCATTTCTCAGCCTCCCACCCCAGGGAGGGGTGAGGCTGGGAGGGAGCTCAGCAGAGATGGCTGAGGAGGGCTTCAGGGAAGGACTATCAGATGGCTGACTCAGTGGGAGCCCTTCAACCCCATCTTCCCCCCCTCCACCCACCCCGTCCTCAACAGAGCTTGAGGGCAGGGCCCTCTAGAGATACCAGGAAGACCTGGGGACAGCAATGGGGAGGCAGCCCACCACGCCAGCCTGGGATGCTGACCTCCAGCCTCCTCATTACCTCATGGACCAGGAAATCACTTCCTGGTTTAAACCAGTATTTTCCAGCTTTCCACTACCAGCAGCCCAGGGCAATTCCTAAAAGTGAAGGTACACTTTCCACTAGCACAACCCGGCCCCGAGGCAAACAAGGGATGCTCTCAGGCTGGTCTTCACAAGTCTCTGTTTAAGCTCAAGCAGAGGGACCTGAGCAATGATGAACTGGAACATTCCGTGGCCAGAACTACCCCAGGAGCTTACTTCTGCATCGTGAGAGCTGGACCTGGTCTATAGTTCTTGTCCTTGGAACAACCACAATCACAAAGAGGTTCAGGGTTGCACCCTAGTCACCCAAAGGCCAGCTTTGATGTCTTGCAAATCTAAATCCTCGACCTTGAGCAAGCTACCGCACTTCTGTGGCCCTGGTTTCTTCTTTGTGAAATAGAATGACAATTCTCACCCTGTTGGGATCAGGAGAGGCAATCTACGTGACAGCCCCAACCCAGCCCCCTACCCAGGGCCAGGACGCCCTCCCCTGCTTCCTCGTCGTGACCACCCTCTCCCCTGTAATTACAACCTAGGAAGGCTCAGAAATGCTTGGAAGAACTATGACTAAGAGTAAGAAGGGGACTCATCTGGAACAAGGAAGGTGTGAAGCTAAGGCAGTAGATGTTGGATCTGTTTTATAGTAGTACTCAGTTTTGTAATAGATGTAGCATTTTATGTATGTTTTATCTGATTCTTAGGGTCTTTAAAGCATTGAAGGTCAATACCCCCTTTTCAACAATGGACAGATCACCCAGACAGAAAGTCATTTCAGAAACACTGGACTTGAACTACACTTTGGACTAAATGGACCTAACAGACATACACAGAATATTTCATCCACCACCATCTGAATACATATTCTCCTCAAGTCCATACAGAACATTGTCCAGGATAGAATATATGTTAGGTCACAAAATAAGTTATAAGAAATGTAAGAAGATTGAAGTCACATCAGTATCTTTTCTTACCACAATAGTAAGAAACTAATGTTAATATCAGGAAGAAAACAGGGAAAATCAGAAATATGTGGAAATTAAGCAAAACACACTTGAACAACCACTGCATCAAAAAAGAAATTGAAAGAGAAATCAAAGAATATCTTGAAACAAACAAAAATGGGAATAATACACGACAAAACTTACAGGACACAGCAAAAGCTTTCTAAGGGGGACAGTTTACAGAGATAATGCCGACAATAAGAAGAAAAAAAAAAGATTTTAAATAAACAATGTAATTTTACACCTCAAAGAACTGGAGAAAGAATAAACTAAAAAATAAAGTTTACATAAAGGAGGAAATAACAAAGATCAGAGCAGAAATAAATGAAACAGAGACTAGAAAAATAATAGAAAACCTCAATGAAAGTGAACTTGCTTTTTGAAAAAATAAACAAAATTGGCAAGCATGTAGCTAGACTGAGAAAAAAATACTCAAATACATAAAATTAGAAACAAAAGGGTAGATACAGATTACAACTGATACCACAGAAATACAAAGGGTCTTGAGAACCTACAAGGAACAATGATATCCTAACAAATAGGATAACCTTGAAAAAATGGATAAATCCCTAGAAGCATGCAATCTACCAAGATGAATCATGAAGAAATAGAAAATCTGAACAGATCAATAACGGGTAGAGATTGAATCAGTAGTCAAAAATCTCTCAACAAAGAAAAGTCATTCACTAGTGAATACTACCAAACATTTAAAGAAGAATTAATACCAATCTTCAAATTCTTACAAAACATTCAGGAGAAGAAAGCACTTCCAAACTCATTTTTTGAAGCTAGCAACGATCCTTATACCAAAGCCAGACAAGTACACTACAAGAAAATAACAGTACAGATCGGTATCTCTGGTGAACACAACTGCAAAAATCCCCAACAAAACATAACAACCCTAATTTAAAAACACATTAAAGGGATGGTACACCATGACCTAGTGGAATTTATTCCTGGAATGCAAGGATGTTTCAACATATGCAATGTCAATAGATTCCATTTAACAGAATAAAGGACAAGTATCATATGATCATCTCGATAGAAGCATTTGACAAAGTTGAGCATTCTTTCACGATATAAAGATATTCTCAACAAATTAGACATATAAGGAATATACCTCAACATAATAAAGATCATGTATGATAAGCCCACAGCTAACATCATACTCAGCAGTTAAAAGCTAAAAACTTTTTCTCAAAGACTGTGAACAAAACAAGGATCCCACTCACCACTTCTATCCAACAGAGTACTGGAAATCCTAGCCAAAACAATTAGGCAAGAAAAATAGAGAGAGATCCAAATAGTAAAGGAAGTAGTCAAATTGTCTTTGCAGGTAAAATGAGGTTATATAAAGAAAACCCTAAAGACTCCATATATAGACAAAAACTGTTAAAACTAACAAATTCAGTGAGATTTTGGGATACAAAATCAACATGCAAATATCAGTTGTGTTTCTATTCAAATAAAATGAACTACCCCAAGAAGGAATTAAGAAAACCATCTTATTTACAATAGCATTAAAAAAAAAATACTTTAGGAGTAAATTTAACCCAAGAGGTGAAATATCTGTACACTGAAAACCAGAAACACAGGTGGTAGAAATTGAAGAAGACATGAGTAAATGGAAAGATACCCCTACATACATTAGAAGAATTAATATAAATACTATACAAAGTCATCTATATAAATGCAACTCCTCTCAAAATTCAAATGGCATTTTTCACAGAAATAGGAAAAACAATCCTAAATTTGTTTGGAACCACAAAAGATCCCAAATAGCCAAAGCACTCTTGAACAAGAAGAACGAAGCTGGAGTTATCTTCCTGGTATCAAACTTCTTGATATTACCAAGCTATACTAATTGAAACAGCATGGTACTGGCATAAAAACAGGCAGATGGACCAATGGGATATAGTCAAAATCCTAGAAAAAAACCCACCCATATATGGTCAACTAGTCTTTTAAAAAAAGCCCCAAGAATACACAATGGGGAAAATATCATGGATTTAGACTTAAATATTAGACCTGAAACAATGAAACTCCTAGAAGAAAACAAAAGGGAAAAGCTCTTGGAAAAGCCCATTGGTCTTGGCAATGGTTTCTTGGATTTGACTGAAAAGGCAACAAAAGCAAACACAAACAAGTGAGACTACATCAAAGTAAAAAGCTTCTTCATAGGAAAGGAAGCAGTAAGAAAGTGAAAAAACAAGCTATGGAATGGGAGAAAATATCTGCAGACCATATATCCACTAAGGGGTTAATATACAAAATATATATAAGGAAATTGTACCACTCAATAGCAAAAAACAAACAAACAAACAAAAAGAAAGAAAAAAAAAAAAAACACCTCCAAACAACCTGATTTATAAATGGGCAAAAAAGAAGACGTACAAATGGCCAACAGATCTATGAAAATACGCTCAATGTCATTCATCATTAGCAAGTCCAATCAAAACAATAATGGTATAGCCCCTCACTAACTGTTAGGACGGCCATTATAAAAAAGTCAAAAGATAACAAATATTGGTGAGAATGTGGAGAAGAAGGAGGTCTTATACATACTTCTGGTGGAAATTTCGATTGGTATAGCCATTGTGGTAAACAGTATGGAGGTTCCTCGAAATACTAAAAATAGAACCACCGTCGTATACAGCAATCCCACTTCCAGGTATGCATCCGAAAGAAACAAAATCTCTATCTCCAAGAGATACCTGTACTCTCACGTTCATTGCAGCCTTACTCACAGCCACCGAGATACGGAAAGAGCGTGTCTGTCAACGGATGAATGGATAAAGATGTGGTGTTGATACATATATACAGAAAATTAGTTGGCCTTTAAAAGGAAACAAATCCTAGCATTTGCCACACTGCAGATGAACCTGGAGGACATTAGGCTAAGTGAAATAAGCCAGATACGAAAAGACAAATACTGGTTGGTTTCACACACAGAATCTGATAAAGTCAAAGTCAGTAACAAGAGAGTAGAATGGTAGTTACCATGGGCTGCGGGACAGATGGAAACCCCTTTCAGGTTCAGGTGCTGATCACATGGTTCAAACTAACTTTCTTTCTTCCTTTTCTTTCTTTCTCTCTTTCTCTCTCTTTCTTTCTTTTCTTTTCTTCCTTTCTTTTTATTTTTTAGATTTTATTTTTAATAATCTCTACACCCAATGTGGGGCCTGAACTCACAAGTCCGAGATCAAGAGTCACATGCTCCTCAGACCAAGCTGGTCAGGAGCTCCAGGACAAACTTTCAATAACAAGTTCTGGAAACCTCATGTACAGCATTGCAACTGTACTCAATAGTAATACACTGCATGCTTCAAATCTGCTGAAAGAGTAAATCTTAAGAGTTTTCACCACACAGAAAAAGTGGTTCAGGTCATGGGTGGTGATTAGCTTGATTACGGTATTCAGTTCACAATGGACACCTGTATCAAAACGTCACACGGGGCACCTGGGTGGCCCTGTGGTTTGGGTGTCTTCCTTCAGCTCGGGGTCATGATCTCGAGCCCCGCATCGGGCTTCCTGCTCGGCAGGGAGTCTGTTTCTCCCTCTCCCTCTGCTTCTGCACCTGTTCATGCTCTCTCTCTCTCAAATAAATAAATAAAATATTTTTAAAAGTCACACTGTACACTTTAAATACACACAATTCTTACTTGCCAATGATACTTCAGTAATGTTGGGGGAAAAAATAACATCAGAGTAGGGGGCGGGGCACGTTCTGAAGCTCCAGGACGGCCCCAGAGAGCCTGTCCTGCCCTCCCCACCAAGTACACACTGGTCCCTTGGGGGCTCTACCGGACTTCTGCTGCAGCCGGACACGGAGACAGATTCTTCACTTCCTCCTCAGGTGGCCTCCGAGATGTGCTGTGTGCTGCACCGGGCAAGGGGACATCTTTCCCATGGGCCCTAAATAGATCCTTTGTCTTCAAGGCCAGCCAAGGTCAGCCTGTGTCAGAGCTGTGTACTTCTCCCCAGGTATGGCAGAGATGAAGGAGGGCGGGAAAGAGGCGGGTGGGGTGGAAGCTTCCACAGAGGAGACAGTCTATGCCTGGGAGCTAGAAGTTTCCTTCACCTCTGCAATAGCTAGGACGGGACACTGAGGCCTCCAACCAGACCCAGCTAAAGAAATGAAAGTGAATTCACATTTCAGCTCAATTTCATTTATCAAAATGGTTTAACTTGTATTTAAAGCACGCTAGGGGTTGGTCACCTTCTGTGGAGCAGAGTATGGGCTGGCGCTTAGCCTGAGCGTCAGTGAGGGAAACCTCCTTCCACGGGGGTCTGCTGGGCGGGGACCCCTTCCAGCCCTTGGGCCACCCATCCCCCACACTCCTGACCTTGACGCTGCCTGCTAGCGGTTTGCCTTGCATTCACAGCCACGTTCAGAGGTCGGAATTGAGAGAGCAGAGAGAGTCACACTGAATTTCGCTGCGTGGTGAGTAGCAGCTGGGCGGGAGTCAGGAAACTCGGGCTTCCCTCTGTCTACCCCCACCTGGCCTCGCCACAGCGGCCCCCTTCTGCTGGGACCTGCAGCTCCTGTCCCCCCACCTCCTGTGCGGTGACCCAGAGCCCGTAGTGAGCGCTCAGTATACCCCTCAGCCCCAGCATGGGGGCAGGGCAGTCCTCGGAACAGAGAGGCCCGGGGAAGGGGTGGCCTGAGGTCTCTGACAGGTCCTATAGTCAGCCTCTCTAAACCCCCAAAGCCAAATGCCGGAACTTTCACCCCAAGCTTCCCTCTCAGGGTTGGCGAGGTCTAAAGGAGTAGCTGTTCCCCAAAGAGGTGGTGAGCGAGGGGTTTGGAGACCCAGGTTCAAGTACTGTGACTGCCCACCGCCCTGAAAGGCCCAGGAGAATGTCTCGGCCCTGTGGCTCCTGTTTCCTCATTCACAGAATACAAGGGCCACTTGGGGACCACAATAGGCATTCGATAGAGTCAGAATGGATGTCTCTGACCCAGCAGCATGCCCAGTGGGGTGTGTGTGTGTGTGTCCCTGGAGCAGTGGCCGGGTTTGGGGGCCTCACACAGGCCTGGCACAACAGGTTGTGAGGGTATGTTTGCAGGCCGACCTTCCTGAATATTCCCTTCAGGACCAGGACCCCCAGTCCTCCCAGAGGACCTACGAGTTAATGGGCGACAGGCAGGTGGACCCTGAGCCAGGCAGTGGAGAGGGTGGGGGCAGACGCTTCCTCTGCAACCCAGCAAGTGTGCCGCAGTTATGGGGCCCTCTCAGAAAACCAGTCGGCCCCAGTTAGAAGCTTCTAGATGGTGCCATGGGCAAGGCCAGAAGTGGGGTCTCCCGCCTCTCACACAGCACAGAGGTGACTTGGCAGACCATGGTGGCCAGCTGCTGGGTGCTCAGCCAAAGGATATGCTGTTTCCCAAAACAGAAGAGCCCTTCTCCCTCCCTGGAGACCCGGGCAGGAAGGAAGGGGATGCGGCCTCTCCACCCTCATTCCTCACAGCCACCGGCTCCCCCAGCAAGTTCGAGACTCCCCGCGGTGGTTCCCCCACCTGCAGCCAGGGGGCGCCCTGCGCCCGGAGGCCCGGCCCTTGCCCTCCCCGCCTCGATGGGGTCTGCGGAGAAATGGATGTCTCCGGGCTCCTGGCCCTCTGAGGAGAGTTTGTGGGCTTGTTGAGTTTACTTTACCAAGTATTCCCAAGTATGAGCCCATCTGGGGAAGAAGGAACCCTGTGGCTGCGTGTGGACCTATGTAAATAGAGCCGCCCGAGCTGCGGGGGCGAGCGGAGGCCCGGAGCAGGCCTGGAGGGCCTGGGGTCCTGGCGGGCCCACTGCGGGAGAGGCGGCGCCCGTCTTCTCCTCCGGACTCCTTGGAACTTTCTGACCGACAGCTTGCGTTCTCCGTGTGAAAGAAATTTTTAAGAATGTAACTTGGCTTTTCTGCATACGCTGCGGGCTGGTGTGGAGTCTTTTCTCTGTATATGCGGGGTGCATGGGCATGTATGCAGAGGGTGTGGTGTGTGTGTGGTGTGTAGAGTGAGTCCCCATGTGAGGGAGTGTCTGGTGTACGTGTGTGTGTGCATACGTGCGTGGTGTGTTTGGTGTGGTATGTGTGTACATGTGCACGTGTGGCATGTGTCTGCACAGTGTGTGCATGTGTGTGTGTCCATGTGTGTGGTGTGGCGTGTGTGTGCATGTGTGTGGTGTGTGTGTGTGTGTGTACATGTGCGCATGTAGTCTGTGCATGCATGGACGGTGTGTGCATGTGTGAGGTGTGGTGTGTGTGTTATATGTAGTGGTGTGTGTGTGCATGTGTGTGTGTGAAGCTTGTGGGTGTGGGTGTGATGTATAATGTGTGTCCTTGCATGGTATGTGTCCTTGTATGTACATAGGTATGTCTAGTGTACGTGTGTGGTCTGTAAGTGTGCATGTGTGGCACATGTAGGTGAATGCGTGTGTGCTGTGTCTGGTGTCTGTGTGCAGGTATGGGTCTGGTTTGTGGATGTGTGTCTATCTGGGAGGTGTGGTATGGGTGTTTATATGATAAAGGGGTGCGTGTGTGTGTGTTTGTGTGTGTGTGTGATGTGAGTGTGGAAGTGTACATGTGTATTTGGCCTGTTCTGTGTGGTACAGATATGTGTGGTATTTGGGGGGGTGTGGTATATGATGTGTGAGGAGTGCGTAGTATGGGTATGTGTAGAATGTGGTGTGTGCATGTGTGCATGTGTGGTGGTTGTGTATGGTATACCTGTGGTGTGGATGTGTGTGGTGTGTGGCACGAGGTATGTCTGGTGTCATAGGTGGTAGATACGTGCATTTGTGTGTGTGTGTGTGCACAGACATATAGGCTTCCATCCCTGGCATGTTGCCCACGGCCAGGTGCAGGCCTGAGTCGGGCCCCATGTCCACTCTGGGGATTGCTCGGGTGGGAGGGTGAGCAGCACATG
Organism: Mustela nigripes; assembly: GCF_022355385.1. Lineage (NCBI taxonomy): Eukaryota > Metazoa > Chordata > Mammalia > Carnivora > Mustelidae > Mustela > Mustela nigripes. Next base: position 18,580,580 of record NC_081569.1, read on the forward strand.
GGTAACAGATAGAGAGTGGAGGGGGGAGTCTGAAAAATCCAGAGAAAACTATTCCTGTGAGAGTCTCTGGAAAAAGTAGCTTCTGGAACTGCAAAGATGCCACAATTCTCACAGCTGGGACATACTATCCTTTCCCGGCCTACAGCTTCTGCCCCAAAGGCCACAGGAAGCACTTTGGCAGCTCACTCTGTCTCAGCCCCACAGACACTGCATTCCACAGAAAACAACCTCTACACAAATAGGAAAGGGCATGTCAAGGGCTCTGTCCCAACACCCCTGAACCACAACTACGGAGGGGACCACCATCCACAGAGGAACCTCTGGACCACTGGGGGGGGGGGGCTCCTGGGCCCCCAAAGTGAGGCTTTGCCTGCCTCCCCTCATTCCAGAGCCTCAGGTTAGTAGCCAAGAAACACAGGACCCAAAGCCACATGAACGGCCACAGATACTGAGGGAGGCAGGCAAGCCCAGGCCTCCTGGGATCCTTTGCGAAACCAAGTGGCCCTCTGAGCTCCCATGAACCCTGAATGTGCCCCTTTAGCGCAGCCCCTGTGAGAAAGGCAGAGATGCAGGGACCTCCCCCGTCCTGTGAGGCCCGGTTCACTAATGGGCCTATGGAGGACCTGCCCGATCGCTGGTCAGGAAGGGAAGAAGGCATGGGAGAGGCCTGCTCAAGGACGCCTGTGCAGCTGGACCATGGCTGGGGCTGAGTGAGAGGAAAACCAATGAGGCTTGCCAAAGATGGCCACAACAGCCTCCCCTCCCATGTGCTTTACTCCCACTGGACTTGACCTCATTCCTGTAAAAGAATACAGTAGACATGATGCCAGGGGACTTCCAAAACTCAGGCAGAAGAGGCAGTGAAGCCAGGTGCTCGCCTCTGGGCCTGGAGCCACCATGTGAGAAGTGTGGCTCTGACAAGGCCGCCATGCTGTGAGGAAGCTCGCGCTACATGGTGCCACACAGAGCTGCCCTGACCTCCAAGCCCCGCCAGCAGTAGGCACCATGTGGGGGAAACATGAGGGAAGGTGCCTGCAGATGATTGTCTGCTGTTTGGTCATGCTTAGCTGTCGCCTGAGGCCTCAGCCATCACTGGGTAGAGGCAAGCCAGCCTCCTGTACCCTGTCCAAATTCCAGACCCACAGAACTGTGAGCATTGGACGATCGTTGTACGCAGTGACTTTTGGGGGGGTAACTGGTTATTTTCTGACGGAATCTGGAACAGGTGGCCAAGGAGGGCATTCCGAAAGCCGGGCCAATCCACCCTCTGGTCCCTTTTCCCTTTTGTGAATGCCACCAGGCCACAAGAGGCCACGGGTCCCTTGGAGAGTTGCCCCTTGCCCTCTCTAGCAGCTAATGACCTGGGTTCTGGGCCATGGGAGCTGCCTCCTATGACACAGCTTAACCACAAGCCCCTGAAGCCCCAGGCCCCAGGGAACCAGAGTCAGCAGGTCCCATCAGGCAGAGCTGGTCTGTGTCCTGCAGGCCCAAGGAAGGCATTGGTAGCTGAGAAGTGGCCGTTGATGCTGGCGGAGCTCCAGGGCTGGATCTTCCAGGCTGTGCTCCGTGTTTCTGAGCCTGGCAGATGAATGCAGCACCCGGGTCCTCACAAGTGGAGAACAAATGCCTGTCACCACCGACTGGTGAACTTAGAGAGGGAACAGGCCTTCCCTCTGCCCCTTGCTATAGGCCTGGGCTCCGCCCACCTCTCCCTCAACTACTCTCGCTGCTGGGGAGTGGACAGATGAGTGGAGGTTTCCAGGAAAGGGAAAAAAGATGTCAAGTCCCCAGGGCTGCAAAGGTGGGGCTGGGCAGGGGGCTGGGTTTCCTGGACAAGGGCTCCCAGTCCCAGGGACCCGAGAGGTCCACAGCACTCAGGGCCCCAAGATGGCCGCCTTTGTTAACCACAGATGATCGGCTCCCCACAGGCCTCCGGGAAACCAGCAACACAGATGTCTTTATTCTGCCTGCTCGGTTGCCCACCAGGGAGCCAGGGGGTAGGTGAGAGGCTCCAAGGTATGGGTTTGACTTCCCACAATGTGCGGCAGGAAACGACCTTGACCTTCTCCCACCACATTGCGCAAAGGAGAAACAAAGGCCCAGAGGAGCAGCCAACGCAAAATGTGTCGTCACCAGGGGCAACCTGGCCGAGGGGCTTGCTTGCTCCCCGGCCTGGGAAAGAGTTGTTGTCCCGGCCCAGTGGGGACGGGTATTTTTTGTTTTGTTTTGATTTTTTTAAAAGCCTGAACCAAATCAACTTTTTAAAATTCTGCTCCAGGACCCAGTCCCACTGCAGACGGCCCGTAGGGGCTGATCCAGGCAGAGCGCAGACACATTCCAACAGAAACCCTTGCAGATTCCCAGACACCCGTGCGCGGCTCTTGCCCAAGACCAAAGTTCCCTCTGGGTATTTGTCCCTTTCATTCCCACCAGCAACTTTTATGCACGAAGGAAGTTAAAAGATTGAGTTCTTTGCTTGTGATCTGCTGCAGTTGCCATATCTTCTCTTCTCTGAACAATAAGAAATCTCCAAGTGGAAGGGCCATTTGTCGTGATTTCATGTTGTCACACACATTCGATTAATTGTCACATCAGACCAAAGAGCAGCGCTAATCCAGCTGCGTGGGACATGACTCCAGATTTCTTTGTGAGTCATGGAGATAATTAGTGGCAGAATTCCAGCTCCCCTAGTTTCAAAAGAAATCAAGTCTGCATCGCTCGGCTGGAGGTTCCTTCCACTCAGTACATCCTGAGCATTTTGCTGGGACAAACCTGGAAGCCAGCCAGACTGTCCAGAGCTGATCACCTTCTCTTCACTCCAAGCCATCGCCCCAGGCCCCCATTCTTTCTCACAGGGCTTCCCTGCCTTCCTTCTCCAAAGGCCTCTGAGACACCTCAGGTCTGAAGGAGGATCACAGCGCAGCTCCTGGACACACATCTGCAGGGCTGAGTGAGGGGAGATGGGGCAGCCAAGCAGAGGGGAAGGGGGCTGATATAACAGGACTGTGCTGTTTCCTGTCCTTTCCAAGGGCTGACCACAGGGACCCAAGAGACATCTAACAACAAGACCTTGGAAATCTCATTACCCACCACATTTTGCCCCGTTGATTTTCAAGTTTTTAAAAGATGAATAATATTAAATATCAGTGAGGCTGTGAGGAAACTCTACCCTTTGGATACTGTCGACAGAAAGGTGTGTAAGAACAGCCGCCTTGGAGAGCAGTTTGACAGTAGCCTTTAAACATTCAAATCCGTGTACTCTTGGACACAGCTCTTCCATTTCCTCAAAGGTTTTTTCCCCTTTTTTTTTTTTTTTTAAGATTTGTGATTTTATTTTATTGTCATTTTTATTTTATCTTTTTTTTAAATTTTATTTTTAGAGATAGAGATCACATGATCAGGAAGGGGCAGAGGGAGAGAGAGAATCCCAAGCAGGCTCCACACCCAGCACAGAGGCTGACACGGGTTCAATCCAATGACCCCAAAACCATGACCTGAGCTGAAATCAAAAGCTGGACACCTAACTGACTGTGCCATCTGGTGCTCCATCATATTTTTTTTTCCCCAAAGAATATGTTCAGGTACTGCATATGTAATAAAAAATATTATAATGAATAAGGTAAAACAGGGCAGACAATTTTTTTTTAATTGGGCATGAGGTTTCCAAGAAAGTTAAGAGGCACAAGAACACACCTTTAGGATAGATATTGTGGGGAAAAAAAACAAAAACCCTGAAAATAACAAGTTTTGGCAAGGATGCGGAGAGAAGGGAACCCCCTCAGGCGGTGTGGGTAGGAGTGTAAAAATGGTTCAGCTGCTGTGGAAAAAAATACAGCAGTTCCCCAAAACATTAAATGTAGAATTCCACATGATCCAGCAATTCCACTCCTAGGTATATGCCCCAAGTTCTGAAAGCACAGACTCGAACAGGTGTCTGTACAACCCTGTTCATAACAACATTATTCACAATAAGTAAAAGGTGGGAACAACCCAAGTATTCATTGATAGATGAACAGACACACAAAATGTGATAAAAAGTGGAATATTATTCAGCCTTTAAAAGGACAAATTCTGACACAGACTGCCATGTGGATGAACTCGTGGGGCCTGATGCTCAATGAAATAAGCCAGTCATAAAAGAACAAATACTGTATGATTCCTCCTCTATGTGGCACCTCGAGTAGGTAGATTCATAAAGAAGGAACATGGGAGATGCCTGGGTGTCTCCGTCAGTTAAACATCTGCCTTCAGCTCAGGTCATGATCCCAGGGTCCTGGGATCAAGCCCCACATCGGGTTCGCTGCTCAGTGGGGAGTCTGCTTCTCCCTCTCCCTCTGCCTGCCGCTCCCCCTGCTTGTGCTCTCTCTCTCTCTCTCTGTCCAATGAATAAATAAAATATTAAAAAAGAAAAAGAAAGAAAGGAAGGAAGGAAGGAAGAAAAGAAAGGAAGGAAGGAAGGAAGAACAGGGACTAAATATTACCAGGGCCTGAGGAGAGAGGTAAATGGGAGATAAGTGTTTAATAGTTTGCGGGTCCTGGGGACAGATGGTGGGGATGGTTTGCAACATTGGGAATGCATGCATAATTGCAAATTATAGCCATGAGATTGTATACTTTTTAAGTTAAATGGTTAAAAAGGGAAGTTTGGCGTTACATACATTTCACCATAATAAAAAAAATTAAGTTATGAGGCAATCTCACCTCTGTGAGTAAACTTTCTGGGAACCCCAGAGGAAAACAAAACAAAATAGTGTGGTTTTTGCAGAATGCAGCATCTGGAGGATCAAGGAGTTAAGAGGTGACAGACCGAGCTTGGCCCACCCCTCGCTGCTTCCTCAGGTGACTCTGAGGTTAGGGCCAAGTCAGTCAGGGCGGAGGAGTCTCCAGGTGCTCCCTGGGAAGGCCCGGATGCCAGTCCCTCATCCCCACAGCCAATGGGAGACATGAGCCATCTGCCGGCACCTTCTTCAGACTCGGGTCTGGAGTTCATTATTTCCCTGCTAGACCATGAGTCTACTTTGTAATGGTCTACCAGATGTTTGTCTGTGGGCAGACAGACAGACATGCAAAGAACACCGTGTGAGGGGTCAGACTCCATACAAGTCCTACCCCTCCTCCTTACGTATTGACCAATCTTGACCAAGCCTGAGCTTCCGCCATTTCTTCACCAGTAAAATGGGAAATGGTACCTCACAGGACTAGTGTGAAGATCACAGGAGAAACGTATGTAAATCACTGGGCACAGTAGGTGTTTGGTAAAATGCTACTTATTTTCTCTTGTTGATTCATGAGTTCATGAACACTTCATGTTACGTGTGAACGCCGGAAGTCCACTCCCTCCCGATTAACACTCATCCTTGCAACATCTAGTCAGGAACCTTCCGTGTGGTAGTCACAGGGCTGAGGCTGAATGGAAGGCACAGTCTCTGCAGTCGAGGGGCTGGGGACTTTGCGCCAGAAGAAAAAGAGTAGGTCACCCAATGGGGCCAGCCAGTGGCCCCTGGGACAGTCAACGCCTGCGAGGCAGCCATGATGCTTGTGACCAGCACCAGAGGCAATCCAGTGTCCAGAAACTACTCAGCATACGGGTGCTTCCTACTGCCAACCATGCAAACAAGAAAACCCAAACTCACAAAGGTTGGGTGGCTTGCCGGTGATCACACAGTGAGTGGTGGCCTCCAAGCCCAGGCCTCTCTCCAAATTCCACTGGAAGAGAATCCACATGAGAACGGGTATCCTACATTCAGAGCTGGACGCAAAGGGTCTTTCTCTCGGGATTCAGTAAAGTGCTTCAACAAGCCTGATTTGGCTGCAGCTTCCGAAAAGAAAACTGGGCTCTTTCTCCCTGTCATGCCGGTCCCTGGCTGTGCCAAGAGCCTTTCTAAGTGGATGGCATGGGGAACTGCAGACTGTCCCGCAGCTGGGCCTTGGCACGGCTTCCGCGGCGGAGCAGAGAGGACCGATGAGCAGCTGGAAGCCTTCTTAGCCACTGTTGGGCCTCGGGACACCCCTGTCCCCTCAAACTAAGTGGTCACGCTTTTTAGGAGGACAGATGGAGTCCACTCAACTCACACCGGGTCTGACACAGCCTCCAAGGGATATACTGGTGGCTGTCATAGCCTCTTCTTGTGAGGGGAGGCCATCTGGCATGGGCCCCTCGGCTCCTCTGTCAGCCGGGTCCCACCACCAGCGTTGGCTCTGGAGCTCCACTCCACCCTGATGGCCACGGGCCCTGGCACCACGGGACATAGGACAGAGACAAAAACTCTGGTCCTCCGGAGTGCAGCCAGAATCAGCAGCCGCCCCAGGATGAGGACGTGTAAGACAAGATATCATTCATTCCAGGCCAGGGTGCCTCTGAGGGGTGAGGGCAGATAGCGGGGACAGTGGGGGCCCTCTGAATATTGTAGAAGTGTCCTCTGGCACACCAGGACAATCGATTTCACATTCCAGCAGCAAGTGTGAAGGTACCTAAACTCCTCACTCACACCGAGGGTCAAAAGCCCCAGGGATCACAGGGGATGGGGAGCAGAGTCTTGGAAAGAGTCACTGATGTCCTGTGAGTCCCTCTTCTACTCCCTGCAAAAGAGAAGAAGAGTCAAGGGTATTTCCCCCTTCCCCTTAAATCTCATAAGCCGAGCCCCAAGAGGAACCCTCCGAATGTTCATATTGTCCCCTGCAGCACAAGACACACAATGGGTCCTGGACAATCTGAAACATGCAGTGGGCCAGCTCACCGCTCAGATGGCAGAGTGAGGGTGAGGGGGGACCACACCCTCAAAGTCAGTCCAAAGGATAAGTCCCGCAGGCCACGTGTCATGGAGAGCCGCTGAGGGGCCCAGCTAGAGACAGGCTGGGCATGCCAATCCTCGAGGAAACATGCTTACTGAGGCCAAGGGCACTCAGCAGAGCCTACCCCAGGGAGGTTGGGGGTAGGGTTTCCTGGAGAACTCAGTGCTCAGGAAAGCAAGTTCTTAAAAAAAAAAAAATAAAACAGCCACCTGGTCCAGGGGGACCCCATGTGAGATCACAGTGACAATACCAGCCCAACGATAGCTTCCTGACTGGCTTCCCCCTCATCTGCCTTCTGCCCTCTGAGCAGGAGGACATCAGAACCTGAGCCAGATGAGGAGCTGGAAGAAGAGAAGATGCCAGAAACAAGCACCTTGCCGAACCAGGCCAGACATCCAGGGCTACCAAGGGCCATCTGGGCAGAGGGTATCAGAAAGGGGCAGAGGGCCTAGTTTGTGCGGTGGCTCTGGGGCCGACCCAAAGAAGCCAGGCGTGGCTCTAGATTGGCAATGTTCGGGCAGCAGATGCAGTGTGGTGAAGAGTGTCCCCATAAACTAATGTTGTCTGTCACGAGGGCAGCCTAGAGCAAGGTGAGGGAGTGGCAGTCACCAGTTGTAATTGAGAGAGGACATTTGCTGTGTTGTGACATGTACAGCAACCCTGTTAGTGTCTGTGCTTAGACACGGTTAGAAAGTGGCCTTGTTCTGTTGTACTCCGTCATGGCCTCGGCGACGTCTTGCCTGGCATGGGTACCCCATGAGGCTGTTTGGGCCCACAGGACACTGGGGCTGGCCTGGGAGAGCCAGGCCAGGCTACTCCAAAGCCAAGGCCCCTGCTCTGGGGGCCAAGCCAGCTCCTGGGCATCAGAGGCTGCTTTTCACTTTCTCCATGAAGATAATCGTTCTCAGTGTGGCCTTCAAAGCCATGCAGCCTGGTCCTCCCAGGTCTCCAGAGTCATAGCCTGTCTGCTATGGCTACCCTCGCTTTTCTGTGCCCTGGACAAGCCTTCCTCCTCCAGCTACTAGCTACCAATCCTCCAGAACTCAACTGTCCCTCCTCAGCGTCCCCAGAATAAGATGTTCTAGAACCACTCCTCCCTCCCTGTACTGTTGCTGTCATTGTGCATGTTTTCCTGGGGACCCCTCACCCCACCAGTCCCTTCTTAGACTGTAAGCTGTGCTAGAGCAAGGACTTCGTCTCTTCTGCTCCACGCCGAGGGCTGCCGGAACGACTGTGTCCGGAAGGGTGTGTGAGTCAGGCAGAGGGGCTGTGATCAATTGGTGATGTCTGCCCCAGGTGTGATGCTGGGAGGAGGTGGCCCAGATGTCTGCCCCGAGAGTCCTCCTGGAGCCACCATCTTCAAACCAAAAATCCCAGAACATTCTCCCCATTGGACACAGAGGAGCCAGACCCCAGGGGGCTATTCCCCATAGCCGCGAATCGCATTAATCTGTTTGAAAGGTGCCTTAATAAATTTAAAGGGTGTGATATTACTCTCCCAAAGAAGTTTGAGAGAGGAAATCCACACTGATTTTGCTGGGACAGGAGGTTTTTCTTGGAAATGGCTCTCTGCTATGAATGCTAATTAGAACATTGATTTCTCGCCAGCATTAGGGGATTTATTAAGCTCCTTTCAAAGCCCCACATGCTAATAGGAACTGAGGAGGCATGCTCTGTCAATTCCAAATTAAAGGCAACTTCGCTCTCAGACCTACTTTGGAGCTGCCAACCAATCTCAAAGCCAAATGCGCAAGCTGCTACAGGACGCCCTCCCCCCACCCCACACACACAGCCTTAGGAGCTCTGAGTGCACTCACGGGGGCGGCTCCCTTTCCAGGTGTCAGGAAGAAAACGTTGTCGTTGCCAGAAAGGTAAAAGAGCTAGCCTTTTTTAAATGCATGGTTTCTGTTTGTTTGCTTGCTTTTTTGTCATGATCCAGGAGCTGGGCTGCCCAGGGTCATTATCCATCCACAGTCTGATTTCATTTAGAGTCTGTCCCTGCAGGGGAGCCTCAAGGATAAGCACAGGACTCTCTGCCCTGGACGCCCAGAAACATGCCCATCCCTCACCCCAGCTCCTTGAGAGAGACAGTTTGGGATGAGATTAGCAGACATCCAAGCTTCAACCAAAAACCCTCCTCAAAGGGACTCAGCCACTGTTCTCAGACACTGGGACACAGAAACTCTTCCAAGGCTCTAGACACACTAGAAAGCCTCCCTCAAGACCCGTGCCACAGATCAGACAGAGACCCTGAGTGGCTGCCAAGCATCCATGAAGATGAACCATGACATTCAGGCTGGGATAATGGGGGACAGCTCCCCATGGGCAGAGTCTCTCCAGAGTGTCCCATGCCCCACAAACCCTTGCCTGGTGGTGGTCTGCCTGAAGTTGGGTGTCTTGCACCAAAGTGTTCCACTCTCGAACAACTAATGCTGACCCCTCTGTTGTTCATCATCTGATTCCACTTGGACCAAAGTTGGCAAGAGCTGGTGACAACCTGGGTTTTCACCAGGAAACCTCAGCATGGCCTTCTACAGGCAAATGGCCCATGATTCTTGGTGGCCGAGGATCTTGTCCGTGTGTTGCAACTAGACGACTTGCAGAAGCCAACTCTTGATGAAACAGAACAGCCAAGTGATTGTTCACACTGATGGGATGCTCTTTTCAAGGGGTTGACATTAATTGATGGCCCAGAAGGATTTCTGGGCCATTTGGAATTTCTAGAAAGCCAAATTGTAAGAATGGCAGCACTGGTGTGCACGGGGGTGAGGAGTCTGGGGGATCCTGCCCCCAGACCAAGAGTCTGACTCTCAGTTTCGGCTCAGGTCATGATCTCAGGGTTGTGTGAAGAAGCCCCATGTCGGGCTCTACACACAGCAGGGAGTCTGCTTGTCCCTCTCCCTCTCCATCTGCTTCTCTGTTCTATCCTTCTCTCTCGATCTCTCAAATAAATAAATAAAATCTTAAAAAAAAAAAAAAAAGAATCCATGTGGAGATTTTAGTAAAAATCGCTATGGACCAGATTCTTAAATGTTTTGGAAGATGTGAATCAAGTTGGAAATTATGTTCTGGGTTGTGTTTCTTTCACTACAAGCAAGACACAGCTTTGGGTCTGGATGCAATTAAAAATCGAAGGTTATGGTTGATGGCTCCGTATCAGCCTTGTTTTCCAATTCTTTTTTTTTTTCTTTTTTCCTGGCTATAGAATTTTAAGGAAATTCTGATTCACAAAGACAATTAGTTGCAAAGGGTAACTGTTGTTAACAAGTTTGTCAGAGACATAGCAGAAGCTTTATTTTAAGGTTTACATGAAATCCAGTGAACCCGGAAGTACAGGTCAATGTGTTGGTGGCCACCGGTGTATAAATAGCTGGTCACACTGAACGAGTGTGCATGTGTGTGCGAGGAGGAGGAAGGGAGGCAGGGAGGGAGAGAGGGAGAGATTTTCAAGACAATTTACAAAAACAAGGGTTAACCCTTGAATACCACAGTTTAGAGGCACCAACGGTCTTGCCCAGTGTCAAAAATCCACATAAAACTTTTGACTCCCCTAAAACTTAATTACTAATAGCCACTGTTGACTGGAAGCCTTACCAATAACATAAACAATAGATTAACACAGATTTTGTGTGTTATAGGTATTCTATATTGTAGTCTTACAATAGGATCAGCTGGAGAAAATAAAATGCTAGTAAAAAAATCACAAGGGAGGGGTGCCTGGGTGGCTCAGTCTTTAAGCGCCCACCTTCTGCTCAGGTCATGATCTTGGGGTCCTGGGATGGAGCCCCATGTCAGCCTCCCTCAGCAGGGAGTCTGCTTCTCCCTCTGCCTCTGCCCTTCCCCCTGCTTGTGCTCTCTCTCTCTCTCTCTCAAATAAAATCTTTAAAAAATAATAGTAATAATAAAAAAAATCATAATGGAGAGAAAATACATTTATGGGACTGTACTTTAAAAAAAAACCCACATATAAGTGGACCCACACAGTTTGAACCCTCACTGTTCAAAGGTCATCTGTAGTTAGAAATACCTGATAAATGAAATTCGAATCCAACATTTGGGCCATCTTCCACAGAGCCTCAGGATTCTATAACCCACCTCATGCTGACCAACACCACTTCATTCTGCAAACCTCCTACTAACCATCTGTCTCCTGTCCTGCCTCACCCAGCCCAAGTGCTAGCTGATGTCAAACCAACAGAGAATCCCAGAATTCACTTTAATTAAACCACTCCTCCCTTGTCAGCAGATTTTAATGATTCCATTTTCAATTGGTTTCCTGAAGCTGCCATGATAATTCCCATAAACTTGGTTAACACCAAACGGCTTAACACCACGGAAATTTCTTCTCTAAGTTTTGGAGCCGGAAGTCCCAAGTTAAAGGGTCCCAGGGTCATGCTCACCAACAGAGGCTCTAGGGATGACCTGGTGACTCGGTCACCCTAGTCTTGGCCTCCCTGATCACATGACCTGTATCTCCTCTGTCTCTTATAAGGCACCTATCGCTGGATGAGGGCGACAGAATCATCCAGAATGATCTCATCTTAAGACCTGTAACAGAATTACATCTGCGAAGATCCTTTTTTCAAACAAGGTCGTATTCACAAGTTTCTAGGGATCTGGATGGAGATAGATGTTTTGAGGAGTCACCATTCAACCAGATGCAGGGGCCAACCTTTCCCCCATTGTTACTGTTTGTTTGAGAAGCAACCCCACAACTCCTGGCCCTCAGTGTTGGCTCAAAGATGGCAGATCTTACACACACCTCCAACCACCATGTCCCATATTCTCAGAGTCGCTCCAAACCCTTCTGTTCATCCCTTCCACAGAGACAGAAACCTCCTTGGGAAGTTAGTCGCTCGTTCTCTGTTTGGCTGACTACACTTTCACACGGGGCTGTTTTTCAAAACCCGTCTCTTTGTTTCATGTCAGTTGCCAACTGGCTACTATGCTTGCTACCAACATCGGCCAAGTGATACTGTCGTGGTCCATTTGCAGACAGTGGATCTAACTCTCGAGAGCAGAGTTCCTCACCCCTCGACACACTCCACACACTCGAGCCAGGACCGGACTCAAGCCACGTACTCATGGCACCCTCTTTCCTGACTTGATGCTCCTTCAGACGTGCTGCTCAGCACGCACCCACCCGCTCCCTGACCTTCTCAGCTCTGCCTCCTGATGCCCGCTGCAGCCAGACACCAAGAAGGAAAATATTCATGATACGATTTTTTCCCCCCAAAAGCAGCACACCCATGTTCACAGCAACATTATTCACAATAGCCAAGAAGTGGCCAAAACTCGTGTCCACTGACAAATAAAAGCATAAACTAAATGTGGCCGATCCATCGATGACTATTACTCAGTCCTGAAAAGGAAGGAGATTCTTTTTTTTTGTTTGTTTGACAGGCAGAGATCACAAGTAGGTAGAGAGGCAGGCAGAGAGAGAGGAGGAAGCAGGCTCCCTGCCGAGCAGAGAGCCTGATGCAGGGCTCGATCCCAGGACCCTGGGATCATGACCTGAGCCGAAGGCAGAGGCTTTAACCCACTGAACCAGCCAGGCACCCCAGGGAGGAGATTCTGGTACCTGCTACAATGTGGATGGACGCCTCCCCCTCCCTCCTCCTTCCCTCCAGGCCCGGGAGGCCCTGGAGCAGAGACCAAGCTGGGGGCCCCGGCTTCTGCTGGGAAGCCGGCCCCCTAGCCAGGTCCCAACCTCGAGACCTGTTCCAGGTGCTGGTCCTCCCTTGATTGCCAGCTCCTGCACTGCCCACCCCCTCCCCACCTGTGAGGCAGCACCAGCTACACCTGGAAGGACGTGGCTGTCCTGTCTCAGTGGGTTCCAGGGAACTGAGCCAGTTCGCAAGAAGCCTCTGGGCTGTTTATTCATTCAGCCGGCAGTCTGTGAACAGTGGCAGGAGGCAGCAAAGGCAGTGTGGGGACCCCGGGACCTGCCGTGGAGAGGAACCTACTCAGCACTACCCTCTCCCAGCGAGGCCAGGAGCGAGGGGCTGCAGGGGATTGGCCCACACGAAGCCCACGCCCCAGAGCCCAGAACCCCCCACCCTACCCTCACGGGCCTGCCTGGGCCTCTTGCCAGACTGATCCGTTCTAGGGAGGCCACACCACTAACGGTACACGCTTGGGCTGCACACCACGTGGGGCTGGATAAAGCTCGAACCTGTGGGTTCATGACCCTTCACCAACAGAGCCTTCCATGGGAGGCGGAGAAGTGGGCAGGCCATGGCCGGGCTCCAGGCCTCTCCTCTCTATCCCATTCTCATGCAGCAGGATTTATAAAGCATTACAATCCCTAATGTGAACCAGGCCTTTCATATCGTTACAAAAATATATCTACCCAGGTGGGAGGGAAGAAAATATTTCCTCAAAAAAAAAAAAAAATAATAATGGAATGGGACATCTGGGTGGCTCAGTTGTTAAGTGTCTGCCTTCGGCTCAGGTCATGATCCCCGGGCCCAGCATCAAGGCCAGAGATCGGGCTCCCTGTTCGGTGGGAAGCCTGCTTCTCCCTCTCCCATTCCCCCTGCTTGTGTTCCCTCTCTCACTGTCCCTCTCTGTCAAATAAATCTGTCAAATAAATGTCTCTCCCTCTCTGTCAAATAAATAAAATCTAAAAAAAATAAAATAAAATGGAAGTTATAACTTGCCAATGGTTTTGCATATCGTATGTGGATGTCCCTTTGTGCCCTGGCCTCAGAGCCCGGAAATATTTGGGGGAGGCCCAAGGGAGCTGAGGCCACTAGGGAAGCAATGTAGCGTGCTCCTACCTTGCATGATCTCCCTGGGTCATTTTCCCTGATAAGCAAGGAATGCCGCCAGGCAATAGCAGGCACATGGCCTGGTGCAGAGTCTCAGAAGGGTGGATGGAGGTACAATGGGGAGGGGTCTGCACCCCCAGCCCTAGCCCAGGAGCCTGCCCCTCACGAAGTCCATCTCCTGGCTGCCCTTATGACATTCATCCTGTGGCCCTGTGACCCACAGGTTAATCTGAAGAAAAGAGAATTTCAGCCTAACCAGGCTATGAGAGCTGGGGGGGAAAGTTTCCGTTTCAAACTTTCAAATGTCCCGTTCACAGACTCTTTCTTGGCAATGGTCCCAACGTTTGCTCAGGTCATGTCATTCTTGTGGTTTTGTTGACTGGGTAACAAAGCATACTTTGATTTTATGCCTCTGTTTTTTGGCAAATCATAAATCTGTGAAAATGATTTTGCAATATTTAGACCTAATTTACAAATCTGAAAAAAATATATATATTTTTTGTCAGATAAGGATGTCATGTATTTGTCCTGAAAATATGACCCGTCTTCATGTATTTGTTTATGATGTATCTGCCTGAGATCTCAAGGAGGAAAGGCACACAGTGGATGCTGGTGTTGTGGCTGCAACTTGTGGGGGATGGGGGTGATCTTTACCACACAAAGGACATTATAACAATAATAACAGAAATATTTGAGGTACTTATTGCCTTCATGACATGCTATGACGTTGTTTATGTAATTTTTTAAAAATATTTTATTTATTTGAGAGACAGAGAATAAGCAGGGGGAGGGGCAGAGCTAGAGGGAGAAGCAGGCTCCCCGCTGAGCAGGGAGTCTGACGTGGGATTCGATCCCAGGACCCTGAGATCATGACCTGAGCTGAAGGCAGAGGCTTAACTGACTGAGCCACTCAGGCGTCCCTCATTTACGTAATTCTTAAACATCGCTGCATTGCTTCCAGCCCAGGGAAATCAGAAGCCAAGATACTAGTTGTTATAGTCCAAGAAAATAATATTGGTGGGTAACAGGGGACTTAACAGGGTAACAGGGTAACAGGGGACTTAACAGGGTAACAGGGTCCAACTCACTCCCCAGGATGCCAAAGGAGAGGACTCCTTCACAAAAACCGATTTTTTCTAACATTTGGGTGGCACCCAGGTCATTCCTAACTATGGTGAGGGGGTAGGGGGCGGTGGCAGGAAAGGAGCAGATGTCCCTATTCTCTTTTACCTGTGAACTAAAACTTTAACGTGTCCTGCCTCCATTGGGGGCTCTCCCGGGATGAACCACCTGCCTCTGGTTTCTATGCTTCTACTCTATTAGCCCTTTGCACCTGCCTAGTAACGCAGCTGCTCCCTTCCAGAACCTACATACCTTCCATCTTGGCTCAATCCCCATCCCCCAACATGGCCTCCCCAAACCCCTGTCAGCCATCCTTGGGGTCCCGAGGACTGGCTTAGTCACCAAGGGTCTTTGTGTCTCAGAAGGCCCTGGGACCTGTAAGAACCCCTGACACCCAGGCCACACCCCAGAATCTCTGGGCCTGGAGTCCAGACATGGCCCTTTTGGGGAATTCCTCAGGGAATAGTTAGGGAAAGCTTTAGAGGAGCAGCACAGGAAGGTAGCAAAGCCCCGCAGGGAGAGGTAGTGAGACCTTTAGGGTCAAATAGGTCTGAGTTTCAACCCTAGCTCGCTAAGCACAACTCACTTGACCGCTCAGACCCTCAGTTTCTGATCCATCAAAGGGGTAGTAGACACCCACAGTGCAGCTGTGGGGAGAGTATTAAAGAGGAAAGGCAGAGCATAGCGCCTGCTCCCCACGAGGCAGTATGAACTGGGAGCACCCCGGGATTGGAGCAAGCAGACCCTAATCCTAAATTCTCCTGACTTGCTGAACCTCGGTTTTCCCCCAGGTAAAACGTGGGGAGAATCCCGATCCGTCCTCTGGTTAGATGACAGCAGATCCCGGGGCAAGCCGGCCCGAGCATCCTGCCTCCCACGGGGACTTGTGTCTGGGGTGGCGAGGGTCCCACAATTGCGGAGAGTTCCCTGCACCCCCGCCGCTGGCCTCTTGGTTGATGTGGAAGCCGTTACTGCAAAACTCCGCTTTTCTGCCTGACGGTGTGAGCGGAGGGGACTCCCCTGAGATACGGTTTCCACAGAGTACCTCTAGCCTGCCCAGAAGGTCACCAGGGCCCGTGACGGCTCCATAGCCAGAGCCGGTGTTTATTAGGGAACGCTACGGCTGGCGGTGGTGACAGGCCACCTAGGAAGGCCGTTCGGGAACCACGGGAAGTGCCATTTCTGCAAAGCCCCCACCCAGCCTTGGAAAGGGCTCCTGTATCAGCCTCCATCTGGGCCTGACTTCTGTTCTGAAATATCCTGAGAGCAGGGCTATGGAAAGATCTAGAATCTTGGAACCAGACTTGGGCCTGACTTCTGCTCTGAAATATCCTGAGAGCAGGGCTGTGGAAAGATCTGGAATCTTGGAGCCAAGCTCTGAGAGACCCTCCTTCTCCTCCTAGCTTTGTAAGACTCACACAGGGGCCTCCTCTCCCTGCCGGCACAGGGAGCTCAGGGTCTCTTCCCACAGGCCCAGAGGGAGGTTTTGTTTTCCTAAAGCCCCTCCCGTTTCTGCCAGCAGTTCCCTGCTCTGTCCCAGCGAGACTCTTGAGCGGCAGAAACACATCACACATCGAAACACATCAGTGACCTCCCAAAGGAAGCTCTGGCTCCTGGCAGAGGGGCAGGCAGGTGGTCCCCACTGTCATCCCAGCAGCCCCCACTCCGGGATGGAGAAAACCCTACGACCAGGACAGGCACCTGGGACCCACCACTGTGCCCCTACCCCATCCCCAAATTCCGAGGCTTGTTGCTGGAACAAAACCTGGGGTGTCGTGAGCGGCAGGCTGCGGACCAGGCCGGCAGGGGATGGCAGGGAGGGAGGCTCCACTGGGGGCAGGCCCCGGGGAGTGGGTCTGAGGTCTGAGGGTGTGGTCTGGGCCACAGCCACTGCCTCAAAGACTCCCAACCACACATGGGTCCCAGGCCAGCTCTGTAGCCAAGGATGCCAGCATCGTCCCTGAGGGCCGCCGTGGGCCTGCTGTGTCCTAAGACCCCAACGATGCTGGCAACCAAGAGCCCTGTAGTTTGGCCTCCTCCTCGGGACCACCATGGTTGGGGTGGGGGGGTTGAGCAGCTGAGCCGATGTTCTAGACATGCTACTACTCAGTTTCCTCCAGGATGCTGGGAATGAGCCCCCCCCACTGTAAGAGGCATTGTGTAGGACTGTCCCCTTGGGATGAAAGCCGGAGTCCCAGCCCAGGGCCCACAGTGCTGAGCCCCTGTCCCTCCTGCTCTCAGTGAGGGCCACACCGTGGTGGTGGGCCTACGTTAGGCGAGGAGCAGGTGCCCTGAGAAGGCTCTTCGACCTTCAAAAGTCTGGTTCAGCCAAGCAGTGGATGCCCACCTCTGTACCTCTGAGCCAGTGGTCCCCAGCCCTGGACTCCACCTCCCATCAGACGACTGTGACTCCACTTTCCAAAGGGACAGACTAGGCTCAGAAAGGTAAGCCACCCTGCTCGAGGCTGCATAGGATCCCGGGCTCTGAGCCTCCTACCCACACGATCTCCTGGCGCCTAGCATCTCCTAGGCCTAAAGGACACCCAGGTCAGCCCTTGGCAAACTTTCTTTGAAAAAGGCTTCTCCCTTAAAGCCTGACCTGGACGTTCATTCAATCCGTCCAAGCTTAGGAAGGGTTATAGCGGCGTGGGTACCCGGAGACCTGCCCACCCTCTTATAAGACCCTCTTAAGAGCCCTGGAAGGTCCAGGAACTGAACAAAACCCACTGATTTACTTCTCGTCTGGGGTATGAGGACCCTCACGCTCTGGGTGGGGAAAGCCAGGCAGTGGAGGCAGAGTGTGGACCGTGGCCGCCGGGGGAGAGCCGTTGTGGGCTGCCCCCCGCAGCCTGCCTTCGACTCACACTGGAAATCCATTCACACGGGCTTCTGCGGCCGGTAGACCGCACTCGCCCTGGCATCCCACATTTCTGGCCGGACGGCCAGTAAAACTCAGTCTCCTCCTTGTAATCGCCAATCCGTTTCCCGTTGAAGAAGCTGACTTTGAACTTGCGGAGAACAAAGACCCCTTTGTGAGTGGCTTTTGGGAAGGGAGATGGGGGAACATGGCATAACTAATATGTGGAGCTGCAGCCCCAATTCTATTTTGTAACCTCCCTGGTGAACACGAAATAAAAACCACTTATTTGGAGAGTTGCAGCAGAGCCAAGTTTCTCCCTGCCTGGACGTGGGGGCCTCCGGCCAGCGGGACAGTCGCAGGGCTCTTATGGAGGGTGGCAGGGCTGGCCGTGAGCACCCCGGGCTGCTGGGGGGCCCCCATCCCGCCAGGTGACACGTCGTCAAACACAGCATTAATATCTATTTTCCAGCTGCAGAGGAAGTCCCACTTGTGCAGGAGGGAAGTCATTTCTTTACCATGAAGAGCTAGAAAGAAAGTGACTACATCCCTCCCTCTCCCAGCCGTGCGTGTACCCAGGCTTCCCCCGGTCTCTTCCTGCCAGTACTACAGGCAGGGACTGAGTCGGAGGGCTGGCCCCGGGGAGCCCCCGCAGAAGCCAGGTGGAGGCTGCAGCTGTCTTCCCAAACTTCCTGGCTGCCAGCTCCCGGCCTGGGCTTTCTGCACATACTCCGTATTCTGTTAGCTCCTTGGTCTGTGCCCATAGGTCCTCCTCTCTGTCTAGCAAAACCCCATCTCTCCCTCAAGTTTGAGGCACATGTCGCCTCCTCAGGGAAGCCCTCTTAGATTGACTTCTTCTCCCTGCTCCTTCCTTCCTCTAACGCTCAGCACTGGGTGGTGTGGATTCATCTCACTTCTGCCCCCTCAGCCAACCAAGGTGCTAACTGAAGATCTAATTTGTCTCTGTGCCCTTGGCACCTATCCCAGGGCCTGGCACAATGGTAGCCTGTGAGTGGATGGGTGAGCAGGTCCATATACTTCTTACTGCATAATGGTACTGGTGGGTGGTCAGGATGCTTTTGGCTGAAACCACCTCTGTAAGAAAAGATGAGGGGGCAGGGATGGGGTTGCTGATTGGGAAGGGAAGTTCATATAACAGATATCTGCGTATGTGGCTTCAGGCATGGCTTGATCCAGGATCTCCTCTTCATCTCTCCATCTCAACCTTATCCCAGGCAGGCCTCCCTCTTATAAGGGGAGCTAGAAATATACATCCTGCCAACTTAGCAACCCTAAGGAAGGACAGCCCCTCGGTCCTCATTGTTGGGCTGTCAATGCTCCATCCCCATCTAGATCTGAAAACAGGTTCTTTCCTGGGAAAGTAAAAGCTCTGGCAGCTCTGATAAAACAGAGCTCGAAAGAGGCAAGTTTCAGAGATGTGGAAGACTATCCTCTGTCGCTCACTGTGCTCCCCAGGACAGTTCTGGGCATGAAAACCTTTGATATAATATTTTGCATCTTCTTATTAATAATTAACATGTCATCTACTTCCAAAAGAGATCCAAGGCCACCGTGTATCTTTGGCTTATTTGCAAAGGGCTTCCATTGGGTGCCCATGGTGAGCGATGGAAGCCAAAAAAAGTGGGGGCCCCCAGTGAGCAGAACCTCCTGCCTGAGGTGCCCTGTGACCCGACCGAGGTCAACTAAAGTTGAGTCGCTTTTCTTCCCCTGCTCCCCAATGAAACCAGGAACAGACACAACAAAAGTGTTATTGTGTTGCTAGGTTGCTCCTGAGGCGGCCATTTTGATCCAGCTCCTTCCTCCTGGGGTCACGTGGCTTCGGGTCTCCTAGGGAGGCAAAGCCTAGTGTCCCAGGCTCCTGGAGAGAAGCTCACAGTTATTTTTGTTGCTGCTGTTTTTAGGTTGCTTATACAAGAATATCCATGTCTATACACATATGTGTAATTGCACACACATCCATGTTACAAGTATGATTAGGTGAGTTAGAATCTAGAGCAGAAGATCCTTATTACCTCATGGAATTCACACATGGACCCATTTCACAGACTGAGGAACTGCAGCCCAGAAAGATCAACTGACAAACCCAAAGGCCATCGGCTAGTAAGTGGAGAGGCTTTAAACAGAAGGCCCAAGAGACAACGGGTCTCACACTTATTGGCAGCCCCGTTCCTTCTGAGAGGGGGCTGAAGAGGGTAACTGAGAACAGAGATAGAACAAAGTCTGTCCCTCGGTGTGGGGTTCAGATCTGTGAGCCAGCCGCTCGTGACCTGCCATTCCCAGGTTGAGAACAGGGACTCCCTCCCCCATCTGCCAGTCATTTCCTGGTGTCTGGCTCTATGCTGTGCTGACCCGACATTCTCAGAGACACACAGCGACTGGTCAGGGTCAGTGAGGGCCCAACAAGACAGTAGTGGCAGGTGGCCCAAGTGACGCATTCCTGGGGGCCCAGGCCAGGCAAGAGCCACAGAGGAGACCTGCCTACGAGGGTTCTAGAACTGCTAATGGGCAGGAAGCTCATTCTGATTCCCCC
This sequence comes from Mustela nigripes, assembly GCF_022355385.1. Taxonomy (NCBI): domain Eukaryota; kingdom Metazoa; phylum Chordata; class Mammalia; order Carnivora; family Mustelidae; genus Mustela; species Mustela nigripes. The sequence continues at coordinate 18,600,675 of NC_081569.1, forward strand.
ACTCACATGTACCTACAGGTTGAAAGCCTTGAGATTGTCCTGCCACCTTTCCTCTAGCCAAAAGTTGTCCCCTCCTGTCCTCTGCTCCAAGCCCAGGACTCCCCCGTCCACCCTGGGCGCTGAGCTCCCTTGCTCCAGTCCTGCTCCAGTACCACCCTGGCCAGCACCATGTATCTCTGGGGCTTTGCTCAGTGACCAGGGTGCAGACCCCAGCCTCACCCCCATGGTGTTCCATCCCGTGGACCAGTTCCTGGAGAGTGAGGAGGCTCCTGCCGTTATCATAAGGAGGATGAAGAGACTCCACTGTGTGACATGGTCCAACGGGCTTCCCAGCTCAAGTACAGGCACTAGGGGGAGACGCCACAGAGTGGGTGGGTGTCGCCCTACCTCATGAGGTTGATGGCCGTCGTCGGAGTCTCTTCTTTTCATTTTGTCTGTGATTGGTGAATGGTCTTGGGGGTCTGGGTCCAGAACAGCTACAAGCATAAGTGTTATGCCTGTTTTCATGGGGTTTTTAAAAAATGTATTTAAGTAACGTTATAATGAAAATAATTTAGATCAGTCCTAGGGAACCAAGACAATGCTTTTCCTCCAAAAGGCAGGTGGTGGCGGGGAGGGTCCTACATTATTTGGGTTTAAGAAACACTGTGATAAAACAATCAATCCCGTCTGCAATAGGGACAAGGGACAATAAGCCAATGAGAAGGTAGCCTGGAAAAGGGTCAAAAACCCAGAGATAGTTTTGGGTATGAGCTCTGGGAAAAGGGACTTGGTGGCTCTGGGCCAGTTTTCACAGCTAAAAACCAGAACATGGGTAAAGATTAGGTGGTCCCTGACCTTGGGGTATCACTCTATCCACGGTGGACCGGGTGCACCCAGATGCCTTTGGAGAAACATCTTGAACCAAGAAAAACCCTTCTCCGGGGGGGGGATGCCAGGCCCCTGACAAACAAGATAGGAGATGGCTTGGCTGCGGGCTCTGGGGCAGTGTCCCCCGAGACCCACCAGGGCCAGCCGCCCTTTCTGCTGGGGGACAAGGACCCCCCCCACACACCGACACTCTCAAATCCAAACCCAAACCCAAGGGTGAACTCAGCCTCACCTGAGCCTTCCAATGCGTTAGCACAAGAGAAGCTACCATAGCCCTTGACTTCCAAAGCCAGCTTCAGTTGGAACAAGCAGAAGGGCTCTGGCTGGTATAACCCCGAGAGCTGGTGCTGTTGGTTCATACAGATTTCCAGAACATCTAAGCCAACAGACTCTCATGTGTCTCTCCAAGCATGTAGGACCTCCTGACCTGAGCCAAGTTCAGAGAGGTCAGCTAGTGCTCGCAGGAAACCCAAGCCCCCAGTCATGGTCTAAAGCCTGCCAGGTTCTATGGGGCCCGTGTGGGGCAGGTGAACTGGTTGCAGGCCAGGAGGCTAGGGAGAGAAGGTCCATGGTCTTCCCGGTGAGGGGCTCTGGTCACCACTGGCCTGGCTCCCTGAGGGGCCCTCAAATCACGAGACTTGACGGTTGCCCTGGACATTTGGGGACTGGGCTCAGGGTCCACCCAGCAGGGACCAGTAGTACTTCCTGACAAGGCAAAGATTTCATTTATTTTTACTTTTTAGGGTTGCCCCATCAAAGGGAAGGCTCTATTTAACTAGTGGCCACTAAAACTAAATACTGAAACACCACATTTGTGTGGCTGAACCAGGCTGTCGCGGGCCTCAGAGGCACGCCGTTGCCCTCGGCCAGCTGGGACAATGACACTCTCGTGCCCCCAGCACTGGAGGGGCCGGGCAGGGCCAAGAAAGAGGATAAACCCTGTGAGATCCACACACATCCCTACTTCCTGGCATCTGGGGGAAATAGTGACTGCTGAGGAAAGAAGGTCAGAAGGAGACCAAGAGAGAAAGGCCTCTCCAGAACATTCTCCCTCACACTGGAGTGTGGGCAGGCCTGCGAGAAACGCCCTCACGGTCCACCGCATCCTTCATCTGCTCCAACCGTGTGGGCCCCACTGAGACACCAGACACCACGGCCCTGGCCACAGCCCAGGCCAGAAACCACACACGGCAGGGGGTCCTGGGGGCGGGGCCGGCTGGGCCCTCCAGCTGGACGAAGGCCAGCCTGGAGAGAAGAAACTCCCTAGCCTGCCAGCAACCTTCTGCTATTTTCCGAGGCTGGGATGTCCAAAGGCAGCTTTAGGAGGGCTGGCGGTGGGGAGCGGAAGGCCCCTGCGTCAGCAGCTAGACTGAGAGAAAGAGAGAGAGAGAGATTGAGAGAGAGAGAAACGGAGACAGAGCAAAGAAAGACAAACAAAGAAGAGAGAGACAGAGACACAGGGAGAGAGACCTTCTAACTCTCAGACAGGATACAGGCAGCTGGAAATCACAGCGAGGTGGGGCAGCTCTCTCCTGAATGCCTGGGTTCCTGGCCCCCCCTCCTGCTGGACTAACTCCCCAACCAGCACGTGAGCAGAGCTCCCTGCTTCCCGGGCCGGCTCCCCTCTCCTCGGCTGACCTTCCCTCCCTCTCCCCCACCCTCCCACCCTCTCTCCGCCCTCGCTCCCTTTCTTCCTTCCAACCTTCCTTCCTCCCTTCGCTCTCTTTTCTTAATATATTGAAAGGCTCCAAAAGCAAGAGCGGCCAAGTCTTGCCTCCACCTGAGGTCACCTGGAAGGCTAGTGTGGCTCTGGAGATGCCCCGGCTGAGAGCATGACCGGCTTCCTGTGGACGCCATCACTGCCTCCAGGCCCTAGAGCAGCCCCAGGGAAAGCCCTGTACTGCTAAATGGGCAGGAAGCTCATTCTGATTCCCCCTTTGAGCCCTCTTGCCCCATAGAAGTCACTGGAATCAGGGACCTTGAAAGGCAGGGGAGCCTGGGGAGCCAGCTGGCACATGAGAGGTCCACCTAGCTGGGGCTGAGCAGCCAGGAAGAAAGGGGATCCAAAGCAGGTGCTCAAGCCCACCAGAATGGACTGGCCCAGGTTCCCAATACAGTGCCCATTTTGGGTAGCAGGAGTTGGACACTAAGGGAATTGTGGCATGCTTTTTCTTTCTTTCTTTCTTTCTTTTTTTTTTTTTTTTTACGTATTTGTCAGAGAGAGAGAGAAACAGAGAGCAAGCACAAGGAGGGGGTGGGGAAAAGAGAGAAGCAGGCTCCCCGCTGAGCAGGGAGACTGATGTGGGACTTGATCCCAGGACCCCAAGGCAGCCAAAGGCAGACACTTAACCAACTGAGCCACCCAGGCACCTTGAATGTGGCATTCCTGATGCTTCTCCCTGGCCCTGATACAGCTGGATATTATTACTAAAGGCATCTTTGGTTTGGGTTTTGTTGTTGTTGTTGCTTTCTGTCTTCTCTCATCCTCTGGAAACATCTTGAGAGAATTGCAATCATAGGCAATAGTACACCTCTCCCATCCCATAATATAACATGATTACATATTTTATTCCATTTGATGTTCAACAGCCCCACTTCTCTCCTGTCACACTGGTCTTTGTGCTATTCCTTGAACACACCAAATGCTTTCCTGCCCCAGGACCTTTGCATATGCTCTCCCTCCTGCTTTTAGCACTCTTCCCATGTTGCATTCCCTTCCTTTGGGCCTCTATTAAATGTCTCTTCCCCTGAAAAGGCTGGCTCTACAACCATGTGTAATCCATAAGTAATCCGCAATTTCCTTGTTCTTAGAAAATATACAGGTGTGTTTAGAGATTGTTGTGAATTAAAAATGGCCACAGATTCTTCGAAGGTTCTTTGCAGCTTCTACCAAAAGGCACAGTCTATTTCCACACCTTTCTAATAGATGCCAACTTGTAAACTTGCTTTGAGCAGTAGATTGTAGCACAAGTGAAACCATATGACTTCAAGCAAGAACTCAAGGGACCTTACAGCTTCCACTTGCATTTGTTTGGAACTCTCTGGGAGGAAAACCGAGTCAGCCTGCTTCAGGGAACATGTGGAGGACAACAGAAGCACCAAGCCAGCAAGCCAACCAACCACCAGGGTTGTGAATGGGGCCACCTGTTGACTGATTTAGGAAGAATTTTTAACTGAAACAAGAGGGAAGAGTCAAGGTCTGCAACTTACATTTTTCAAGATAAGAAGAGGGGGTCCAGCAGAAATGAGACATTAAATAGCTGCATATGGTCAATAGATGCTTTACCAATAGTGCCAACACAAATCAATGGGGGGGGAGGAAAAGTCTTCAAAAAACAATTTTGGGACAACTGTATATGCACAAGCAAAGAAATGAAATTGGACCCCCAACTCACACCATATAAAAAGTTAGCTGAACATGGATCAAAAACCCAAATGTGAGAGCTAAAATTGAAATGCTCTTGGAAGCAAACATAGACATAAATCTTGATCTTGTATTGGGCAAGATCTTCTTAGATATGATACCATAAGCAACAAAATAAAACAATCAATCAACTGGACATCACCAAAATTAAATTCTTTTGTGTTTAAAAGCACAGCATCAAGAAAGTGAAAAGACCCAAAGGAAGGGAAAAAATATTTGTAAATTATATGCCTGATAAAGGGCTTGTTTCTGGACTACATGAAGAATTCTAAAAACTCAGTAACCTGATTTTAAAATGGCAAAGAATTTGAATAGACATTTTTCCAAAGAAGACATACAACTGGCTAATGAGTATTTGCACAAAACATGTACAAAATGATACTTGGCATGGCTGATTATTAGGGAAATGCAATGAAAACCACATGAGATTCCACTTCAAATGCATTAGAATTGCTATAATTTAAAAAAAAAAGCTGGGGCTCCTGGCTGACTCAATTGGTGGAGTATGAGACACTGGATCTTGGGATCATAGGTTCAAGCCCCGTTGGATATAGAGGTTACTTAAAAATAAAATCTTTAATAAATAAGTAAACAAATAAAAAGGCAAATAATAAATGTTTGCAAGGACATAGAGAAAGTGGAACACTTACACTGCTAATGGGAATGGGAAATGATGCAGCCACCTTGAAAAGCAGTTTGGTGATTCCTCAAAAAGTCAAACACAGAGTTACTATATGAGCCTGCAATTCCATTCCTAGGTGTATGCCCAAGAGAAATGAAAACATTTCCCCACAAAAACCTTGTACATGGATCTTCATAGCCACATTACTCATAATAACCAAAAAGTAGGAACAACTCAAATATCCATCACCTAATGAATGTATAAAAAATATGATAGATCCATAAATGGAAAATCACTCAGCCATAAAAAGGAAGGAAGTGTTGTTACATGCTACAGGGTAGACAGGTCTTGAAAATATGCTAAGTGAAAAAGCCAGACACAAAAAGTCACATATTAAATTATTCCATTTATATTAAATGCTCAGAATAGGCAAATCCTTAGAGACCCAGACTAGCAGTTGTCAGAGATTTGGAAGGGGAGGAATGAGGAGTGACAGCTACTAAAGGGGGTATTTTTCAGGTAATTAAAACATTCTAGGGGCACCTGGGTGGCTCATTCAGGTAAGCATCAAATTTCTGATTTCAGCTCAGGTCATGATCTCAGGGTCATGAGAGTGAGCCCCGCATTGGGCTCCACAGTCAGTGTGGAGTCTGAGATTCTCTCTCTCTCCCTCTGCCTCTGTCCTTTCCCTGCTCATGCTCTCTCTCTCAAAATAAATAAATAAAATCTTTCCTAAAATGTTCTAGAATTAAATAATTGTGATGATTATTAAACCTGTGAATAATACTGAAAACCACTGAATTGTAGACTTTAAAATGGTGAGTTTTATGGTCTGTAAATTATATCTTGGCAGAAGACCCCAAAATATCTGAACCAGATAAAACTTGGGCAACTACTACATTTTGGGTAATATTTAATTTTCTTGATTTGTTCTTCAGTTTTATTTCTTCCTTCCCATTTATATACTTTTATTTCCTTTTCTTGTCTTATTGCATGAGCTAATACTTCCAATATGATGTTGAAAAGGAGTAGTGAGAAGGGACATCTTTGCCTTGTTCCTGATCTTAGTGGGAAAGCTTCTAGTTTCTCACCATTAAGTATGACGTTAGTGATAGGTTTTTGTAAATGTTTCTTATCAGGTTGAGGAAGTTCCCTTCTATTTATAGTTTACTATGTTTTTATCATGAATAATTGTTGGGTTTTGTCAAATGCTTTTTCTTCATATGATCAAGTGATTTCCCTTTTTAGCCTATTGGTGTGATGGGTTACAATAATTTGCAAGTCTTGAATCAGGCTTGCTTCCCTGGGATAAATCCCACTTGGCCATGTTGTTTAATTCTTTTTACATATTGTTGGGTGTAATTTCATAATAGTTTATTGAGCAATTCTGCATCTCGGGTCATGAGACGTATTGGTCTGTAGTCTTCTTCTCTTGTAATGCCTGTGATATTATGCCTTTGTAATTTTTCTTGATAGTTGGGTATGATGTACCAGGTAAAAGAAATTGCCATAAGTAACCTTTAGTAATGTGGTCAGATGTGTGGGGAGGGGAAGTGTTCTACGGTCTTAGAATTATGTCTCAATCTTTTAGTAAGACTGTTTCTCTGGATTGTGAACCTCACAGGAATGTCTCAGGTTTTTCTCCCCCTAAGTTGGAACAGGATAGCTATAGTTTCCTGGAGTTTATTACCCGTCTTCCCCTAGAACAGTTAAGTTCTGATAATACTCCAACAGCATCGGTCTGGTTAACGGTTTTCCCTGACAGTAGGCCTCGTTAAAGCCTAGAGTTGATGAAGGGCCTCAGTAGGGCCTGGAGAGGAGGCTGGGGAAGGACAGAGCCTTACACACCCTGGAAACGGGTTCTGTCCTTCTCAGTGCCCTCAGATGCTTCCCTCCAGACTGGCCAGATTTACCAAGCTTAACATGTGCCGATTTTTTATCATTATCCTCCAAGACCTCATGACTCATGATGGTCCTTCTGCACAAACAGATGAGGGAATGGGCTTGAGGGAAATGTATATCTGTTAAAAAAAAAAAAAGGTTTCAGATTCCACTTGATATCATCCAGGGTTTACTTGCAGGAAACAGAAACCATTCAAACACTTTGAAGTAAAAGGGGGTTTAGACAGGAAATTATGGGCTTACAATTTTATTGAAAGAGCTGGAGGAGCAGGCCTATTGGAGAGATGCCCAGAACGATGCCTGGGGACCAGGCGGCCAGATATTGCTGCCTCAGCCCTGCCAGCCAGGTGGGGTCAAGAGGTCACCACCGCTGGTGACTGCACCTGCCTCCAGACCTCACAAAAGGACCAAGTGGACCCTGGGCTGCCACTGTCGCAGAAACATCCACCACAACTCTGCTGGCCAGCAGGAACACCCAAAAACAGAGGGGGGATGCTCTTGGCCTCGAACCATAGTAGCATGCCCCTAAGTGGCAGAATTGGGCATGTGCTGGAGCCAGCTCCCCCCACAAGGGTCAGTGGTACACAGCATCCCAAGTTCACATTCTGTGGCATCATACAAATAGCCAAATTGAAATAGACCACGCTGGGAGTATTTACACCATGAAAATCAGCAAGAACTACAACAAGCCTGAGTGTACTTTATTTATTTATTTATATGTTTGTTTTTTGGAGAGCTGGTTGTTAAGTATTTACTGGCACACCACTCTAGCTGCAAGGGAAGCAGGAAATGCAGCTGCTCACTTTCCAGCCTTTGAAAGAACACTAAAGGGAAGGTGGAAAGGATGCTCGCTACCAAGCCACCACCCATCACCCATACTCCCGGGAATGCACTTTACAGTAGACTTGCACACGTGCGAAATGACATATGACCGATGATATTGTGGGGTTGTTCGTAGTGGCGTTGAAGCAAAATTTCCTAGCACAAATGGCTTTGGGCCTAAGTCAAAGTTTATTCATGTCCCAGCCAGGGAATTGGCAAGGTGACAAAGCAGTGTATTGGTTTGAAGAGGGCTTTTGTCGATGTGGATCTCCAGTGGGGAAAGAAGGCTTGCATAAGCAGCTCATTAGGAAAAGAGGTGGCTAATAAGGGCAAGATTACAGTTTCATTTACCACAATCATCAGCTCTTCTGTATCAGCTACAACCAATGAAATTCCAGGCCCAATAATCCTAGAGGCCATTTCTGGAAAGACCTGTTGTTCATCAGAAATAACAAGAGACACATCCAAGACACCCTCCATCTGTGGCTGTTCGTTAAACACATAGTTACACAGTTCCATGGCCCAGCAGAGCTGGATGAGGGCCAGTCAGCCCCAAGAAGGCAACAAGCATGTCGAGCAGAAGTCAGACCAGAGCACCAGGCAATCAGGTCCTGCATTGTCTCCTTGGCCAACACGACCTTCTGGTTCCGAGATGCAGAATGTGCAGGTTGCCTAATCCTCAGTTTTGTCTTTTATTTGATCATAATTGAATACGGAAACAAGCTACATGGACTGAATTGCGTTCCCCCTGAAATTCTTATAATTCTTATATTCTTATAATTCTTATTCTTATATTCTTCTTATTTTATTCTATATTCTTATTCTTATAATTCTTGTAATTCTTTATCTCCAGTGTGACTGTATTTGGAGATGGGACCTTTAAAGAGGCAATTGGGGTTAACTGAGGTCATAAGGGCGAGGTCCTCAGCCAGTAGGATTGGTGGCCTGATAAGGAGAGAAAGGGACTTGAAGCTCACTCACTCTCTGCCATGTGAGGACACAGTGAGAAGGTGGCTGCTTGCAAGCCAGGAAGAGAGCCCTCCCTGGACACCAACCCCAGCCACCTAGATCTCAGACTTCCGGGCTCCGGAACTGAGAAGAAATCGATGAGTGCTGCTTAAGCCTCCCAGTCTATGGCGTTTTGCTACAGCAATTGGAGCAGATGAATCATGGGCTAAAAGCCCATTAATAGGGAATGGGTCAAATAAATTATAGCATATCTCTCCAGGGTTACCCTGAATACCACACTGGTACCTCCCTGGAGTTGCAAAAAACAATACTATCTGCTGCATTGAAATACCATGCAACCATTAAAATGAAAGAGGCAATTCTACAAGCACAAGGGAGAATCTTCATTGGATAGTAAATGGAAAAACGGAAGGGAGAAATGGTAGGCTGCCATTCAGGTTGAACGTGGTCAAAGGAATCTATAAATGTATTTACTTAAGTAAGTCAAATTATCTTTAGAAAGACACCTAAGAAAATGAATCCAAGAAAAGCGTTGGCCTTCGGGGGAGAGGAGCTGGAAGCAAGGACGGGAAAGGAGATTTTCACTATGTGCCTTTTGATGCATATCGAATTTTGTACCAATGAACAACTACTGCCAATTCAGAATTTTTTTTTTTTTAAAGTGGTTGCAGAAATATAATACACTGGCCATGGGAATGTGGTGCTTGGCCAGGGAAGAGAAGAGGTTGGGCTGGAAGAATCAGAACACCACCCTCCATGCCTGTTTTCCTACGGGAATTAACGCTGGACTTCGTGGCACTCAGGGGCCTGGGGCCTGTTCTGACTTTGAGAGAGTCCCTCATCCCCATGGCTCAGTGTCTTTCTGTGTGAGCACCCAGCTTGGAAGACACACGGAACCTACGCGTGAATGCACAAACCCAGGTGTGGGTTGAGCTCTCTTCCCGAGTGAGGCAAGGGTGCAGGTGCTCCTTGTAGCACAGCCCAGATTGGACCCCAAACCAGACACATCTATAACCACCACCACCCCTGGGCATCCACAGGAAGGCCCCTTCTGATCTCCACGGGGAGGAGAACCAGGCCAGTGATATGAGTGGTTGGTAAGAGTGGAGGCAAATGTGGGCTTTGGTCCATCCCTTGACTGCGTCTCACCTTGGCCCGACGGACAAACCTGGGTCCATTCAGTCCCACTCCAGCAGGGACTGGAGGGGACATGGCCCTTGGAGAGGAGGGCATGGGGCCGCACCGAGAGACTCATAAATGCTGACCACTGTGATTCCTCGGCCTCAGCTCTGGCAAGAAGAGGCCACCACAGCTTCTTGGTGGAGCCCCTGTGACTAAAGCATGGTACCAACATAAAGGCTAATTCAAGGGAAGAGATGGCTTAGCCTTAGGAGTGCGCACGTCTCTGTGAAATGTGCATGGAGAGGCCCTTGGCTGGCCTTGCTCGGCCCGGGTAGGGAGGCCCGACTCAGCTGCGGTTCCCACGATGGCCCCTCTTCCTTTCTTCCCATCTTTCCCCACTCAAAGCCTGTCCTCCTTCCCTTGTGGTCCCCACTTCACACCCAGGCAGAAGCTCCCCTTGCTCCTGAGCTCCTGTAGCTGCCTGGAGGGTGAAGGGTAGTGAGTGCCGCCAGCTAGAGGGGAGGGGAGAAATGCAATGTCTTCACCCAGCCTGTTCCAGGAGGCCCATTGGCTCCACCCCTTTCCCCCTCAACAGGCCATGTCATTCCATGATAGTCCCTCATGGAAGGTGAGTGTTGTGACTGTGCCTTGTCCATCAAGGAAAGGCCACCGAGCCTCTCTCCCGTAAGTAACCCACACCGAGATAGGAGCAAAGTGAGAGGTCATGGCTTCTAGGGTCTGAGCTGATCCCAGACCCCAACCCTCACCGTCCCTCACCTCCGACCACCTTGCCTGACTTGGTCTTCACGGTAGCCCTGAGGTCAAGGATAAGGACACTAAAGATACAGTGTCCAAGTGACATGGTGGGGGGAAGCATAGACACCCCACACCTGGGCCTGATGAGGGGTTGACTCTCTACATCCCAGCAGCCCAAATCTGGCCACTATGTTCTAGAAAGAGGCTCTGACCAGCCCCACAGAAAGCAGCCAAGTTGTCCAGCCCAGCCCAGGCCCAGCTCAGCACCACAGAGGCCCTTCTTGACCAGCAGCAACTCTTCCCTTATTTATGAAATATTCTCCATTTGCTCTTTTCAACGTCCTTGTGCTCCCTGACCTTTCCCCTCTGCCGTCCCGTACCCCAGCCTCATGCTCCTGCTTGACAGGCCCCCGGGGCCCCAGGGCCTGGGTCTGGCTGGGCCACAGCTGCTGGGTGCCTCTGACACCTCTCCATCTGCCAGGGCCTCTCAGCCACATGTTTCTAATTCCCTGACACTCGGGCCATGAGGTGGAAGGGGACAGCCCATGCCCACGGGCTCCCAGGCCACTGGTTGGGGGGAGGGGGTGGGAACAAGGAGGGGTTGCCCACTCAGGCCTGGCCTGCGCCCAGGGAGCTCCTGCCAGGGTGCCCAGAGCCACCAGGGGAGCAAGGAATGCCCAGCAGGGCTGGGGCTAGAAGGGGTCCTTCCCAGGCTGGATGCTTCTAGAATCTGGCTTTGAAAGGTCCTGACACAATCCCTCCCCAGAGATAGGCATGTCCAGTGTTCCTTTAAGGGAAGCCCAATAACCAACCCATTTCCCCAGAGTCTGCGAGATAGGGCTGGCTCTTTTCTGTGAATGTGATTCTCGTTCCTGGCTCTCCGCGGTGGCCTCCTCAATTGTGGAATCTGTAAGGGAAGCCTTTACCGACTGGCATGGCCTGATCATATGGAGAGGAGGGGCCCTTCAGGTTAAACTTTTGAAGAGTTTATTTATTTATTTATTTATTTATTTATTTGAAAGAGAGAGAGAGAGAGAACATGAGCAGGGGGAGGGCGTAGGGAGAGGGAGAGAGAATCCCAAGCAGAGTCCTGCTGAGCCTGGAGCCCAGCTGGATCTCACCACCCTGAGATCACGAGCTGGGCCAAAACTGAGAGTAAGATACTCAACCTACTGAGCCACCAGGTGCCCCCAGGTTGAACTATTTTTTAATCAGATTTTTGAGATGTACTTTACGTAGGATAAAATTTGGCTTTTTAGGTGCTCTCGGACAAGCGCCTAGTCACGTAACCACCACCACAATCTAGATAAGGAATGTCTCCATCACCTTGTCCTGTTCTGGTCACTCTCCTTCCCCCATCCCCAAATTGGCAATAGCTGATCTCTTTTCCATACTCAGAGTTTTGCCTTTTCTGGAGGATCATCAAATTGGAACCCTAAAAATTGTGGCTCTAGTTTCTTTCATTCATGTTTTTGAGCTTCCACCATATCACTGAGAGCTTCGGAGAGTCGCTCTCTTACCTACACCGGGTAGCGCCGGCGTGTGAGGCTACACCATGCTGTGTTCATTCATTCACCAGTGGATGCACGTTTGGGTTTTTCTGCTCCGTAGCCACGGTGAATAATGCTGCTGTGAACAATTGCGGACGCTGTGAACAATCGCAGACAGGTTTTTGTGAGCGCACGCATTTTCAACTCCAGAGTGAATACCTAGGGGTAGGACTACCCATTGTAGGTTATCTGCCTACTTTTGTAGGGAGCAGCGCACTAGTTTCTAGCATGGTTTTATGGCTCCCTGTGCCCACCGGCAGTGCACAGAAGTTCCAGCTCCTCCACATCCTCACCAGCACCAAGTGCTGTGAGCGTTTTTCATATAGCTATTCTAACAGGTGTATGGTGGCGTCTTATCCTCAATTTATTTTGAGTTTCCCGAGCGATTAATGACGTTCCGTCTTTCCATGTGCTGATTGGCTATCTGTGTATCTTCTTTGATGAAGTATCTATTCAAATCTTCCCCCCCACCCCTCTACCCCACTCTTTAAAAGGCTCATGAAAATGTCAAAAGGGTTACCTAGCATTTGGGGAAATGAGTACAGTCATGTCAATGAACACAGCTCTGAACCCTAGCCAGGAAAGGGCCCGTGGATCTGACAGGGGGCTCTCAACTCAGGGCTGTGAAATGTCCACATGTCATGCTCTCTCCTGACCCCCAGACTCACCACAGAGGCTGTACTAGAGGGAGAGCTTGCCGCAGGCTATGCTTTGCCCTTCTGGTGGGCAATGCCTACAGGGGCCCGGGGGGTGGGGGGGAGGAATGCAGAGTTTCCTGAAAAAGTAAGTAATAGTACCTATAAAGACAAATTAGGACAGGGGGCACCTGGGTAGCTCAGGCAATTAGACATCATTAGACATCTGACTCTTGGTTTCAGCTCAGGTCATGATCTCAGGGTCCTGGAATGAGCCCAGGGTCAGCCTTGCCCTTAACAGAGAGTCAGCTTCCCATCTCCCTCTTCCTCTGCTCCTCCCTCTGCTCATGTGCTCTCTCTAAAATAAATAAATAAATAAATAAATAAATAAATAAATAAATAAATCTTTTTTTTTTTTTTTAAGATTTTTATTTATTTGACAGAGAGCTAGAGAGAGAGCATAAGTAGACAGAACAGCAGGTTCTCTGATGATCAGGGAGCCCAGTGCAGGACTCTATCTCAGGAGCCCAGGATCATGACCCAAGTCACCTAACCGACTGAGCCACCCAGGTGCCCCAAAATAATTTTTTTTTAAAGTTGAAGACATACATACAAACATTGAGTCAGTGCCAAGCAACGTGCAAGTGCTCATTGTCAATGTTTATCATTATTATAATCTGCTAATCAGGATTTCATTGAACCTGAAGTCCAGGCTCCCAAGTTAGAGACCAGCACTGGGCGGAGGTCATCCAGGTGTCTGCAGAGACCTGTCTGTCTGTGCAGAGCTGGGCTCAGCTCCCATGCACTGCCCGCAGGATACAATCCCCACACCCACAGGGCTCTGAGGGTTTCTGTTGGTGTCGCTTCCTGTCACCTGCCCTCTTCTAGAGGTCTCAAGCAGTCCTCATCTTGCATACACACAGACTGGCCTCATGCGTCTGTCCCACCAGGAGGAACATCTCATTCCAGATGCAATGCATCTTCCAGGAAGACTGTCATTCCTCTGAATCTAGGTCCAGCATCTCCTGGGTAGTGTTTGTGGGCCATGGTGGCATGGCAGAGACCAAGGTCTGGGCACTCCAGGAGGAGGCAGCAGCTGTCATAGCTGGCACCAGGCAGTGTGGATAACAATTCCCTTGGGATTAAGGACACAGGGAGGGCAGGGCTGAACCACTAAGAAGAGGACTTGGGTCTCTTTCTGGGCCGGAACAGGAGACATGGACAGGGAGTTGGGCGTCAGTGCGGGAGTGAAGTGGAGGGGCAGCGTGGGGCCTGGCATAGGGTGTGGAGAGAATGTGGGTTTAGTAGAAGCCACTCCCAGCTGTGGGACCTTGAGCAAGTCCCCCATGCTCTCTGAGCCTTGCTTTTCTCCTCTGTGAATCGGGACTCGCAAGCCAACCTGCTGGAAGTCAAGCCCACAGCTGTGTCAAGCTGTGTGAGCCGGGAGCGGACACAATGTGGAGAGTCCCCCGGTTTGCACCAGCGAGGACAGAAGGGAAGGTGCTGGCACCGAGGTGGCTGTGTGGCTTCCTGAGAAGGGATGTGATGGAGACTGATCGGGACACAGACATAGAACACCCTGGGACATGTAGCACCTCCTCCATATGATTCCCGGCTCCACATACATTCCAGATTGCCGGGCTTCCTGTTTTATGTTTCTGGTTCTGCAGGTAACATACAAGGACAGACCAAGCCAGGGACTTACAGGTGTGCATGTGTGCACAGGCACACACACACACATACACACACTCCCCACATCAGTAGCAGAGTGGGCTGGGTCCTGTTCTTCTACACTTAGTACCCATACGCTTGGCACCCCAAATGAGGAGTGTGTGTGTGTGCACGTGTGTGCGAGCGCGTGCACATACGCATGCGCACGTGCACCTGGGAGATGTGTTCGTAGCATCTGTGTAGCTCCAACTTGCTTTTGTCACTTAACACCAGGACTTAGGGAGGTCTTTGTTCTGACGGGACATCAGAAAGTCCTCTGTAGACAGGTGCCCCTGCTGAGCAGTGTTTGGATTATCTCAGAACTCACTCAAGACAAAGAACGACTGAGAAACAATAATGATAGATTGTTATCGTATCTTTATTTCTTAAACTGTCCAAAAGAGTTTAAGAAAGGGGTGTTTTTCCAGGTTCAGAGACCGAGAGGTCCAGAAGCCACACGGTGGCCAGAGGGTAGAGTCAGAAGCCCAGGGTCCTGTCCACCACGCTCAAAGAAAGCATCAGCTCAGAGGAAAGAATCTGTCAGGAGCACAGCCCCTGACACTGTGGACAGTGGACCCTGGCGCCCCGGACCCCTGAGCCACACACATGACCAGACTCACTGCCCTCCACTCCTGAGGACCCACGGAGGGGTCTGGGAAGCTGGGGCAGGGACCCTCACCCAGGGCAGCTCTTTGTCAGCTCAGAAAGGGCTCGTTCTCTTTCCCAAAGGGCGGGTGTACTTCTGTGATGCCAAGTTATCCACAGGGTGATATTTTGGTGTCCTGTGAACACCCCAGTCCCCAGCAACCTCTCACTGAATGGTTTCAGCCTCCACAGACAGCCCCAGCCTGAATCAGTTACACACTGAGGGTTGCAGATCCCTGACTTCCTGATTCTCTCCTTTCTGCCTCGGGCATCCTCCTATGAAGATCTTTCCTTACTCCCTGGGGGGAACAAGCGTTTCTCTGAAAAAGGTGTCAGGCTCACCCCCAATGGTGGGAAATGGGCTTCTCTTCCTTCCCTCCCTCTCTCCCTTCCTTGTCTTTTTTCTTTTTCTTTTTCTTTTTTTTTTCCGATGATCACAATAGGCCCATGATTTTTATGTATTGTTCTTTGTGCTCAATTACGGTCATCATGCTCTTCGATGTCCCAGTTATTCCAGAAATCTCTCGGCACTAGCTTGCTTTCCGGCGCAAGATGTCCCAGGTCTGCCTCGTGCTGCTCCTGCCCCAGGCCTAGCACCAGCTGGCCTCCCCAAAAGCCTCAGGTCCCCCACATGGGAGAAGGACTTAGAACCCAGGATCGTCCTGTCCCTGTGCTCATTGCTGCAAAGGTGACCCACTTCCCTTTACAGAAGAAAGATCTGACAGCAGAGAGGGGCTGGGGCCCGCCAGTTCCCACAGGCAGCTGGGGCGGAGTGGGGACTAAGCTTCCAGCCTCCCGACTCCCCAAGACTCTCTGGGGTGGGGAGAGGTTGCTAGGCTGCTCAGTTCTAAGCATACAGCCTGGAGCTCATGGTCATCCGAGAGGCCTCACGAAGGTCCTCTTCATATACTTGGTCTCAGCCCTGCCGTCAGGGCCTTAAACCCAGACGATGAGTAATTTCAAGGGTACCGGAAAAGGCCAGACACTGAAATCGAGCTGTCCACCCATTAGCTGATGCCTGAAATTCCACCATTCATTCTTAAATGTGGAGTAGATCCCTGTTGATGCACAACCTCCCTGAGGAGCTCACTTTAAGGGTTCCGGTGTTCCCAAGAGCAGATGTCACCAATGCGACAGATACCCTGAGGTGCCTGGGCCCTGAGGTTGGAAAGAGGCCCCCCCCCCCCTGCATTGGGGAGGAGCCTGGGGACTTAGACAGACTTTGGGGACTGTCTAGGCCTGAGCCCCACCTCACAGACATGTGTCACAATTTGGCAGGCCCAGCCCCCTGCCCACCCACTGCTCTAGGAAAAAAATACATCACACCCCCCCCCCGGGCAACCTCCCAGACCCCCCCCCCCCCCCCAGGGCTCCTGGGGCTAGCTGCAGAACTCCCAGCTTCTGCTGGGGCACAGACGCCCTCTATGGCTCCAATACGTTGAACTCATGATGGTCAGTGAAGAATTCCATGTGTTTGCTTTTCCCTGGTAACCCCTTAGTCTCCAGGGCCTACCAAAAAAAATGGCAATGGAAATCTTTGACAGAGCTGAGAGGCAGAGAGTGAAAACATCAAGCCAGCCAAGAGTGGTGGTCGGCAGTAGGTGCGTGCATGTGTGTGTGTGTGTGTGTGTGTGTATGTGTGTGTGCAGGGGGTTGTCACGGGGCCTGACTCAGGCTCCTCAATCTGCTTGAAGGAGTAGGTTTCTTTTCTCGCCCCATCCCTCCACTCTGCCCTTCCCACCTGCTCCCTGTGGGATCCAAACACATTTCAGGCCAAGAAGTTTCTTCCTCCTTGACAGAATGAGGGAAAGGGTTCTTTTCGATTCACGCAGAGCTATTTCTGTTTGTGACGGAATACTACTCTGACCTATTCATCTAAGGGCTTTGTTTCCTGGCTGGGGGGTTTTGGTACTTCATGCTACTCCATCATTCAGTCCATTCAGAACGGGGCGTTATTTCAAACCGGAGGTCCTCAGGGTGCGGGTCAGGCAGCAGAGAACAGAGCGTCCACTGCAGGCTCTGAGACTCGGGGAAGAGGAACAGGAGGTGCCAAAGCTTAATGTTCGAAGAGTCCAGATCTTTCGAGAAGGAAAGTTTTGGTTTTGTGTTTTGGCTTTGGTCCAAAAAAAAAAAACCCCCAGAGGACAAGGGTTAGACCATAGGAAAGAAAGAATGCGTTCAAAGCCAGTGCTGCCTCCTGGAAGAAGCAGGTCCAGGAGGGCAGGAGGAGGGGGGAGGGTGGGAAGAAGGAGCAGCGGCCACTCTGAGCCCCTCAGCCCAGGTCTAGATGGTGCGTATGCATGATGGGGCATATGGCCAGAGCTTCGTGGAGTCCAGCCATATGTCCGGAGAGCAGTAGAGAGTCAGGCCCCGTAAGCCGGGTCCTGCCAGGATTGCCCACCACGGGAGGTGAGCTTGTATGAGGAAACATGGGGCCGAGGCCACTTGGGCTTTCTCCTCCATCATCCCTGGCTGGGGAGGGGGGTGCAGTGGGGACCCCTGGTTCTCATTCCAGGTGGTGGAATTCTTGCCATCACATCCGTGCTCTAAGCAGCAGCAGGAGAAAAGGGAAGGAGAGCAAAGGCCGTCCCACAGACGTGTCTTCAGGATATTTAGCAATCCCTGCCCAACAACACTTCTACTTTTACCCTTTCCATGAGGACAGATACCCACCGAGTGTCAGAGAGGCTGAGCCCAAGTGGGTCTTATTTCGGGAGGCCACAAGCCAACAAGAGATGCTCGGAGCCTGCCCTGTAAGACTCCAGCTTCTGGTGCACAGCAAAGGGCATCCGAGAGCCCAAGACTGTGCCTGCCAACGTCTTTGCTGTAGCAGCATCTCTTCCCCTTGTCCGTTCTGGGTTCTCAGGCTTAGGAGGCAGGGATTCTCTCTGGCCTAGGACTCTTCTTCGGATGAGGTCATTTTACTAGTAAGAACTGATCTAGCCCACCAGAGCTGACCTGGGTCTCCTCAAATGGTCAGCCACTCCTCGTCTTTGGCTGTTGACATAGAAATTTAAAATGAATTAAAATCAAATAAATTTTGGCGCTCAACATCATGAATCATCAGGAAAATGCAAACCCAAACCACAATGAGATGTCACTTCTCAGACATGAGAATGGCTGCCGTCAATATGACGAGAGATAACCAGTGTCCATGAGGAGGTGGAGAAAAGGAAATCCTTGTGCACACTGGGAGGGAATGCATATTGGCACCGCCGATATGGAGAACAGGGGGGAGGCTCCTTGAACAATGAAACACAGAATTACCACATGACCCAGCGATCCTTCTTCTGGGTATTTACCTAAAGGCAGGGAAATCATTAACTCCAAAAGGTATCTGTACCCCCATATTCACTGCAGCCTCATTTACAAGAACCAAGACATGGAAGCAACCTATGTGTCCATCAAGAGATGAATGGGTAAAGAAAATATAGCAAATAAGTGAAAGGAGTCAGGGAAAGACAAATACCATATGATCTCACTTATGCGTGGAATCTAAAAAACAAAGCAAACAAACAAAAAAACCAAACTCATAGATACAGAGAAAGGATTGGTGATTGCTGGGGTAGGGGGTGGGGGGGGTGGTGAAGTAGGGGAAGGTGGTCAAAAGAGACAAACTTCCAGTTATAAAACAAGTCCTGTGGATGTAATTCGCAGCATGGAGGCTACAATTAATAATATTAAATTGCATATCTGAAAGTTGCTATGACAGTCTTAAAACTTTTCATCACAAGGGGTCCCTGGGTGGCTCAGTGGGTTAAAGCCCCTGCCTTCGGCTCAGGTCATGATCCCAGAGTCCTGGGATCGAGCCCCACATCAGGCTCTCTGCTCAGCGGGGAGCCTGCTTCCCTTCCTCTCTCTGCCTGCCTTTCTGCCTACTTGTGATCTTAGTCTGTCAAATAAATAAATAAAATATTTTTAAAAAACTTTTCATCACGAGAAAACAATATTTTAAGTACATGTGGGGATGGACATTAATTAGATGCACGGCGGTGGTCATTTCACAGTATAGACAAATATTGAATTATTATGTTGTACACCTGAAACTAATATAATGTTATATATAATTATATCTCAGTAAAAAGTTAACAAGAAATTTAAATAAAAAGTCAGCTCCTCTATCACACTAATATTTCAACATTTTAAGTGTTCCATAGCCACATGGGGCTAGTGGTTACCATATTGGGCAGCACAAAGAACATTCCATCACTGAAGAAAGTTCTGGAGGCAACCCTGCCCCAGAAGGATGAGGTTCAGAGTCCTCAAGTTTCCCCTTGGGGAGCTATAGTGGCGGCCCCCATTCTCCCACCCCCTTGCAGCTTCCCTTACCACAATCCCCACTTCTGGTGACCAGAGTCACACTCTGGCCCCATCGCACCAACCAGTGGGATGGTGCGGGGGCCCAAGGGAGAAGAGACCAACAGAGACAGGAGGAAGACGGTTGAGGAGGATGGGGGTGCCGTTGGCCTCTGTGTTGGCTGATGGGGCAAGTGGAAACAAATCCTTTCAACTTCCTCATCTACGCAGCCACTCATCCATCCACCGGAACGTCGACCCACCCACCCCTCCGTCTGTGCACCTGTCCATCCACGCATGTAACCATTCATTAACCCATTCACGCACCCACTCGTCCCCCCGTCCGTTCATCCACCCTTGTGTACTGCTTTCCATCGGGTCCGTACCCCTGCCTTCCAAGCGTTGTGGGCACAAAAACAAATGAGCCAGTCTCCCACCTCAGTATGAAAACCACTAGCAAAATAATAATAATAACAACGACAACGGCACAGCAGCTGTCAGTGGTGGGACAAGTGCTTTGACAGATGTGGAATGATGGCCACATGGAGACACCGTAAATGGTTAAAACTGATGAGCACCGAGGAGCCCGCCCGGGCCCCTCCTCCCCTAGGAGAGGGTGCTCCCCCGGGATGGGCTGGCGTTGTCAATCCACATGCTGGGACTGGGCCCAACACCCTAAGGGAAGCTTGTGGGAGGCTGAGTGACCTCCCAGGACCTGTTTTGGCCAGGGCACTGGGCCAAGGCGGGGCCCCGGCCAGCACCCCACCTGCCTGCCCTGTGGCTCCCACTCCCAGGCTGCCAAGTCTCCAGCCCCACAAGGGGAACAAACCCAGGAACCCCCAAGGGGTGATCTCACCTGCAGAGGAGCCTGGCCAAGGCTGCCTTTTTGGCTTCAGCTTCCCTGCAGAGGGTTTAGAAAAGGTGGGCCTGGCCACAGTCCCAGCTCTCCCACTCTTGAGCTGTGGGGGCTGCTCAGAGCTCAAGAGGCTCTGACTACAAAATGCAGACCCACCGGCCTTGCAGAACAGTGTAAAGACTGCACACAATGTGGACAATGGCTTCCCTGGGGACTGGCATACAGCTGGCGCCTAGCAAGTGCTACGCATGGTTACCATTCGAGAAGGGCCCCCTTTCTACTCTCACATACTGTACTGCTCTCAACTAGTGACTCGAGGCCCACAGGATTCCTCCTATAACTTCACAAGCCTGAACAAAACCATCCTGCTCACCGTCTCTGGCCTGTACCCAACAGGAAAAGGCAACACGTCATAAATCAAAACACCTTTGACCTGCCTGGGAGATCTGCCCCCCAACACGCTTCACCTGAGTCTTTGGAGAATTTTCATCGCTCTCGTCAACATACCAAACAACCAGGAGGTCTGAAGCTTCTGGGGAGCCACCTTTTACAAGCCTGTGAACAGCCACGGAGCCTCGACTAGCGGTGGGCGGGAGAAGGGGCCTGTGCCCCCCTGAGGGCCAGCTGATTGGCCGCATTTCCCTGCTGGGCAATTCCTTGTAAATGCCATTTTAGAGCCAAGTGGGCCACAGGGTTGGCCAAACCCTGTTTTCCCCTCAGGAACACCTGTTACAGGCAACATCTGCCTAAGCAATCCGGCCAGATGAGTCTAGAGAGATTTCTGGAGCACCAGGGACTGGGCTAGGTTTGAGAGACAGAAAAATCATATTCAAACAAGATGCGTTTATGGAGTGCTGACTTTTGCAGGGACTCTGCCGCTCAGTGAGTAAGACAGGGCCGGTCTTCCCCCTCATGGGCCTAGTATTCAATCTGAGGAGGAGATAAGGAGACAGTCAGATAAATAAGACAATTACAGACCAGTAAATGTTCAAGTATTGCAAAGAAAATAAACAGACTGAGACAGTAACACTAGGTGATCAGAGTCCTCTCGGACAGCATGCCATTTCAACCAAGATAGGGAGGATGGGGAGTGAGTCCATGATGGAAAGAATGCAAGGGAAAACATGACAGATAGCAACTAGCATGTGCAAATGCCCTGGGGTGGGGAAAAAGTTGCCGTGCCCAATGCCCTGAAAGACTAAGGCAGCTGGAGCAGGACAAGAGAAGTAGGAACAGATAGCTGAGGCCATATAAGCCATAAGAAGTGTGGACTTTTTTCTTAGCTATGTAGGAAGCTGTTGGAAGCTCTTGGAAGCACAGGGCTCCCATGTAAGCCTGAGGAATGGCACTCTTCTGTTGCTGTGTGGAGAATGGACTGGAAGATACACAAGTGGAGCAGAGAGACCTATTCGTGAGAACTGAGGCATAGCTAGATGATAGTGATGATAGCAAGACAGAGGGGAGGGGAGAGAATTGGCTCTTTTTGAACACGGAGCCCAAGGCAACTTGCAGCTGGGGTGGATCTGAGATTGGAAGGAAAGAAGGAGCCTGTGTGGCAGTTCCTGCTTGCGGCCTCTCCAGGACCCATCGCACCCTACCTTTCCTGCTAACAGAGTCCTGGTGTAGAAGGAAGTATAAGGGTTTCCTAAATACTCATCTTCTCTGTTAGAGGTGGCCACGGATGCAGGTCTGGCCATTGAAATGTGGCTTTCTGGGGAGAAGAACCCTTTTTAGATAAGAAGTTGAAGCTTTGCTAGAAGAAAGACTACCTTCGTTCCTTTGCCTCTCCTCCCCTCTCCTCTTCCAGCACAGAAAGGAGACGTGATGCTGGTGAGACAGCAGCCATCTTGGGACGATGCGGTGTGAAGGGAGGCCATCAACCAGTGAGAGGAAGCCAGAGAGATGCGGGAGGTTAGGAGAGAGGGGAGAGGGAGGAAATGGTGGTCAGTGGGAGAGCAAGCTTGTCAAGAGTGTCAGATACAACCCCACTCTCAAGGAACCAAGGCAGGAAGTGCTAGGAGAGGAGCACGCAGCACTCTGGGAACATAAAAGGGAGATGGGCAAGGAGGGGAAGGGAGAGCGCAGCCCAGGGGAGTAAACGAGCTTGCTAAGCATTTTCGAATACCATCTATTATCGAAGATAGGAACAACACTTTGGTGATATTCACGGGGCAGCGAGCTACACACTGGGAATTCTCCCAATCTATTTAAGTGGAATCGAAAAGCCAAACCCAAATCTAAATCAACATTAAATTTTTATGGCATTCATAAATATTTCACTCTTGCTTTGGCCAGGCAGGCTGACTTTTCCTGTGGAACAGGGAGGTTGGCAAGATGTGTAAATTCCCCAAAGGCCCTTTTGGGAATTCAGAGGTGACTCTGGAAGGAGAAACTGATTAACTGCACAGGGGTTTGTGCCCTGGGCTTACAGGCTGCTCGTCCCCAGTAGCCATCTGAGGAAATGAAGAGACTGAGAGCGGGACGTCAGGCAGCTAAACCACAGGTCCTTCTGGTGGGCAGGGAAGTGTCAGGAAAGCATTATCCTTCCCCCAGCACCTTAGAGAATTCCAGAAGGCACCAGCCTTGTGCCATAGAGTCTTATGGTGCTGAGTGTCTTTGCCTCTTCCAACAGCCTCATGTGGCAGCAGGCCTAGAGCCGTCACTGTTTTGTGGTGCACCCAGGACAGCTCAGGGACCCTCCAAAAACATAAGAGAAGGAAGAGGACTGGGGCTGGGAGCCCACGCTTCCTAGATGTCCGCCACAGCCAGGGGGCTCCAGTGCTGCTCAGGGTCCCGGATGTGATCTCATTTAATCCTTCCAGTCTCCCTGTGACGGGGGAATTATACCCATTTTACAGATAAAGTAGCAGGTTAAGAGAAACAGGGTCATTAGACAACATTGCCTGGCTGGTGAGCCCCGGTGCTCGCATGTAGCCCCAGCGCAGGTCAGGAAGTCACTACCGAGCCCTACATCCAGCTGCGGGCCACTATGCATTTCTTTGGAGGAGTGCATGTGTGTGCATTTGTCATCTTCCAAAACTGAAGGCGAGTAAACTCACAGGCTGGCAAGATGGCCAGTCTCGGCGTGGTTCCCGGTTCCACTGCTCACCGGCTGAGTGACCTGGGGCAAGTTTCTTAACCTCTCTGTGCTTCAGTTCCCTGATCTGGAGGATGGGGGTCAGGAGAGTTGCATCAGACAGACAGCTAGACCCTGTAAGGTGCTCAGAGCTGTGGCTGGCAGGTGGGCTGACTATCTGCTTTTGCTCTTTTATGATTTCTGGTGTTCTGGAGAAAGCCAGGGTGGGTGGAGGAGCCCCGGAAACCATGGGGCTGGGGCAGTAAAGGGGGAAGGCGGCCAGGACCCACCCGACCCTAGAAGCCCCACAAGCCCACTGGGATCCCGACGCCCCAGGCATTGCACACCCTCCCCCCACATACGCAGGAAGTGGTTTGGTTTTGTATGATATTTGTTCTAAGTGTGCAGACCTCTCGGGTTTCTGTCCCTACTGAGCTTCCCACCCCGCTCCCCGAGGGGAAGTGAACTGTGGCCATAGTTTTGTCCTAAGCAGACCCCTTTGGCCTCTCTTTGGGGGTGGCCATAAGAGGAGGTTTGGGGTCACACCAGGCACCTACAAAAAGAACGGCCATGTCTGATGGAGGACGCATGTGGGTCTCCAGCTCAGCCAGTATATCAGGCTACCTGCCCTTCATCCCTGTGCTGTGGGTCCCCGTCAGTCCTGAGAAGGCCCAGTCACCAAAGGCAAATGTTCTGGCTGACTAGCCTGCCCTGCTTGCCTGCCTGAACCTCCCCCATTCCAGGTCCCCAGCCTGGAGCCCCACACAGCAGGCACTTACACTGGCCAGAACAGTCCTCAAAGAATCTTATCAGTCCAGATAGTCCAGAGCCTTCCTGTCCCCACAGCCAGACCACTCAAAAATAGCACCACTGATTAGAACCCTTCCAAAAGCACTAAGGCCAGTGCCCTCTGGGTTGCCAGAGAGACAAGCTGGTGAGCTTTTCCTGCCTCGCTCGAGCTTTACAAAAATTGTAAGAAACTCATTTGCAGTTTTGCAAATTAGCACAGCACCTTTGAAAAGAAATTTGCCACCATCTGTCAAAGGCCATCAAGAGTCCATCCCGTTTTACCCAGCAATCTCATTTGCTGAGCATGTAGCTTAAGGGAATAATTAAAAGGAAGGAGGGGAAAAAAAGGGGGGGGGCATAGTTTAAGCTACCCACTGCAGGGTTTGACTGAAACTTCTAAGGTGACTCTGGAAATGGCCTTGTGTCTGTCCAGCACCGGAAGGATGGCTGCGTTTGTGCAAGGCTATCAGCTCCATGGAGCCCTGGGTGGCTGTTACAGATGACGCCTGTTTCACAAGGATAAACAGAGGAACACAAATCGGCTGGTGGAGTAACTGACATGAAATGCACCCACCGCCCAGTGCTGGGATTTCAGAATTGGAGGGGACCCTCCCTCCCTTCTTCATTCTTTCCTTCTTTGCTTCCACTCCCTCTTCTTGCCTTTAAAGGAGGTCATTGGGGTTTTCTGCCTGTCCTCCAGAGGCAGAGCCTGCTGCCTGGGTGCCTGCCGCCTGGGTGCCTCTTGTAAAGATAGGTGGACCTCCTTGCTCTACCTCTCAGCCCATGTACAATCCACACAGCAAAAAAGCATCGTCATCAGCACTGCCCTTCTCATCAAAGCCAGAACCATGTTAAACCACATTTGCCCCCAAGAAATCTGTATTTTCAGAGACTCCAGCCCCAGAGAGACCACCCCAGGAAGGCACCATGTAGCAGTCACAGAGATGGATCCTGGATTGTATCCCAAGGAATACAGACCAGTCTCACTAGGGGGAAGCCTGTTAGAAAAACCAAACTCTAAGCCCAAAGGAAGGGCTGATTATGGTGTGAAGATGGGGAGACCCGCCTGGGGTGGTCAGCAGAGGAGATAGCATCAACATGTCCCTGGCAGGTTTGGGGACACGCAGGTACCTCCCAGGCTCACTCTGGCCTTGGGTGACCAGTTTGAGCTGGCAACGCCTCAGGGGGAACAGGCTAGGTCAGAACCTGGGCACCAATTCTTGGCCCGCAACTCGCTACCCAAACATCTGAAAGGCTGTCTGGGCTCAGGCAGTACGAGGACTGAGACTTCAGCCTGGGAAGCTTTCTCAAGCAGGAAACAAAAAAGCACCAGCCTTAAGGGAAATACTTATTTGACACACAGCAACAGAACATCCGTTCTCAAAAGGCATCATGAAGAGGGTAAACACAAGCCCCAAACTGACAGGATCCTCAGCGATTCGAACTGACAGAGAGTTCGTAGGCAAAGTATAGAAAGGACTCCTCCGATCCATGGCAGGAGTCCAGTGGAAAAATGAAAAGACAGGAGTCCAATGGAAAAATGAGCAAAAGCCACAAAGAGGCATTTGCAAATGTAGGAGCTCACATTGCGAAGAAAGGAAACATTGTTTAACCTCAAATGGCAAAGAAGCCAATTTCCAGATGGGAATCTGTTAAATGGGAGAGTGTTTCAGCACCATGGTCCCAGAGGACGGTCTGGCAGTGTCTAACAAGGGGCTACCCACCTTCCCTGTGATGGGGTAAGTGGTCCAAAGCTCAGAACACTGGCAATGATGCAGATCATCCCCAAATGTAAACTACATCATTTTTGAAATGCGGCACATTCACCCAATGGCACCCAACATTCATTACATGGCTAACTCTCAAAAACATTTTAGGCAGGGCGCCTGGGTGGTTCAGTGGGTTAAAGCCTCTGCCTTTGGCTCAGGTCATGGTCTCAGGGTCCTGAGATCAAGCCCTGCATTGGGCTCTCTGCTCATCAGGGAGCCTGCTTCCTCCTCTCTCTCTCTCTGCCTTTCTGCCTACTTGTGATCTCTGTCAAATAAATAAATAAAATCTTAAAAAAAAAATTTAGGCAGAAATGGGGAAAGAGTCGCAGAATTTAAAAAGGGTATATTTAATCTGATCTTATTTCTAGAAAACACAAAACGAGAGAAAACCCTCCAATGCATTCATTTGAGACGCCCACATACGAGGGTGCTAACCGCCTCGGCGTTCATTTTACGACTATTGAAGATGTCCCTAAAATGATGTTTGCACAGCACGACTTGTGCTACTGTTTGCAAGAGTGAACGATTGAAACAACTCGTGTCCATCTGTCGGGACTGGCTCAGTAGATTGAGGCTCACCATGCGTCATGGTGGCAAAGCTAGAAAGCAACCATCCAAAATGGGATCTCTGCGTGAAAGATCTCCGGGATATTGCAAGGGAGGAGAAATAAAACCAGGGAGTAGAAAAGGCAGTGCACCATGCCTTCCTTTTTTGTTTTTTGGTTTTTGTTTTGTTTTTTTTTTTTTGGTTTTTTGGGTTTCTGGGTTTTTTTTTAGAAAACAAGGAAAATAAGAAAACATATTTTCATTTGCTTGCCTTTGCCTGCTCTTGCTCCCAGAAATCAAACGACCTTCCATCCCCATTCTAGTTTGTCCTATTGTCCCATGGTGACAACTTTCCCTGGTGTAAGGTCTCAGTTTGAACTGTACATCCCACGGGTCACCCTGATCCAAATCCGGAGCCGTTTCTTCTTTGTCCTGGGCACAGGGCTGGACTGTATCTCTCAGTCTCAAGTGCGGTCAGGCTTGGCCATGAGAGCGGCTTCTAGCCTGTGAAGTAGAAGTGGAACTTGTGTCATGACCCTTAGGCCCGGCCTGTAAAACTCTGCTGTGGGAGTTCCCATGCCAGCCGGCTGGGTGTCAACGCCGAGGGCAGCCTCTGAAACCCTGAGCTGAAAATAGCAGAGCCCTCCCCAGCCAGGATCCCTGAGTGACAGCCCACCCTCTTCCCTTGGGCTCTGCTGTCCCTGGACTGCTCTGGTGAGTAGAACTCAAGAGTCTTTGTGGTTTAGCCAATAGACACGTGGGGAGTCCCTGTGTTCTAGTAGTCACCCTAATGAATGCAATTAATTCTAATTAAAAAAAGAACAAAATAAACATACAAATATATTGCACCTGCTTCTTTCCCTGCATATATCTTACAGGGAAAATTATTTAAGACAAAGATCCTTAACCACAGGATTCTTTTAACAATTTTTTAAAAAAATGGGGCACCTGCATGGCTCAGTGGGTTAGAGCCTCTGCCTTTAGCTCAGGTCATGATCCCAGGGTCCTGGGATCGAGCCCCACATCGGGATCTCTGCTCAGCAGGGAGTCTGCTTCCCCCTCTCTCTCTGCCTGCCTCTCTGCCTACTTGTGATCTCTGTCTGTCAAATAAATAAAAATAAATTTAAAATCTTAAAAAAAACAAAGAATGTTTTAGAAAATAATGCCATTCAGGGGCACCTAGGTGTCTCAGTTGGTTGAGTGTCTGCCTTCAGCTCAGGTCGTGATCCCACGATCCTGACATCAAACCCTGCCTGCCCAGCGGGGAGTCTGTTTCTCCCTCTCCCTCTGCCCCTCCCCTCTCTCCTTGAGCTCTCACTTCTCATGTGTATGCTCTCTCCTTCTCAAATAAATAAAATCTTTGAAAGTAATGCACATAAAGCTCTCCTCCGTGACAGGACCAGATCAAGCATCTATCATCTGTAGCATCTGGGGCACCTGGCTGGCTCAATTGGTTGAGCGACATCCAGCTCTTGATTTTGGCTCAGGTCATGATCTCAGGGTTGTAGGATCGAGCCCCTCATCAGGGTCTGCGCTCAGCAGCGAGTCTGCTTCTCCCTCTCTTTCTGCTCCCCTCTACCCACTTTTATGTTCTCTCATCTTCTAGCAAATAAATAAAATCTTTAAAAGTAAAATAAAATAAAATCTGTAACATCTATTTCTCTAATTGTTAAATCAAGGGCCATTGTCAGGGCGGAGAGCTGGACGGTCCCATCACCAGAACTGGCCCTTCCATCCTTGCTGGATGAACGGGTCCCATCTCCCAGAAGCATCTCCAGCAGGCACCAGTGCAGGGCTCAGTGGGAGGCCCTGCCAACCTCTCTTTGGGGCAGGGGCTAGTGGGGCAGTACGAGCCTTCCCGGTATTCCGATAAGCCCCCTGACCCTCTAGTCCATCCTCGGAGCTTATCAACTGCAACCTTGCTCACTGGGACAAGATACAGGCAGGCCCTGGGAAAGGGGAGAATGAGATCCAGACAAGTAAGTCCCCATTCTCTCCCTTCCTATTTGCTTTTAGATTCTTGGAGTGACCTCTCTCCCCTCCAATTATTAAAGTAATAAGTGCTCTTTGCAGGGAATTGGGAAAGTATATTAAGGCTCAAAGAAAAACATGGCGATGTCCAGAATCCCACAATTCTACCAGAAACAACCTCAAGATTTCCCACTGAGATGCAGCACCGAAGGGCAGGGCCTGGCTCGTGTGTGTGTGTGTGTGTGTGTGTGTGTGTGTAACTATGCACAACAAAAACTGGCCATTTGTAGGTGCAGAGCTGAGTGGAATTAAATACATTCACATCCTTGTGCAACCATCACCACCGTCCATCTCCAAAACATCTGTCATCTTCCCAAACTGAGACTCTGCCCCTACAATCCCTCCCTGTTCCTTCCTCCCCGCAGCACAGGCTCTGGCAACCACTGCTCCACTTTCTGTCTCTATGAATTTGCCCACCCCAGGAACCTCACGTAAGTGGGATCGCGCAGGATTTGTGCTTTCGTGACTGGCTTCTTTCGCTCAGCCTCACGTCCTCAAGGTTCATCCCTGTTGGGGCAGGTGTCACAATCTCCTTCTTTGTCTGAGACGGAATCCTAGTCGCCTGTATGGATAGAGCGTATTTAGTTCATCCATTCATCCAAATGCGGAGTGTCTTCTGCGGACTTTTCTCCCCTGTGCACTTTCAGGTGTCCTGAGGGCCATGTCCCTCTCCCAGCTCAGGACAGAGTCTCCAAGGAGGTGCGAGAGCAAGAAACAGAAAGATGTGGGGACATGCTCGCAGGGTCAGGTGAGATGTCGTCTCCCGGACCCTGGGAGAAGGGAGAGGTGAAGGTCAGCAGGGGTCATCACAGGGACGGGGACTCTCCCGTGACCTGAGCCCGGAGGGGACCTGCTGGAGGAGTGGGGGGGGGGGGGGGGCGTGAAGGAAAGGCCCTGCTCCGACAAGGGGACGGGAACCAAAGCTGGGAGTGTCTCAGGAATCTTCCTAAGAAAGGTAGGGTGGACACGTGACCTCTCTTCCACACTTGGACACATGGGAAGCCAAACCCGCTGACCAGCCACAGGTGGGTGGGCTAATTGAGAAAGATGGTTAGAGTGGGGAATCGTAAGACCACTCTTTACAATTTAAAGCTTCTAACTGAAAACACACTCCATAAGTGCACCTTGCTCTAGCTCCCAGTCCTGCCATTTGACAACGGGCCCCAGGGTAGAATTCCACGTCTGCTTTTGGCGTTTTGCATACATCATAACGGTAATGTTTCTATGACTTTCAGCTCTTGTTTCCTCCAAAGTGGAGCCAGAACTTGCAAGGCGGGGTGAAGCAAGCTACTTGTGGGCAGGGGCCCTGTGACTGGGTTTTTCGGGTCTCTCGCAGCTGTCTTGCACACATCTCGTTGGACAAGCATTTTTTACAAGGTGACTCACCTTTATGGACTGTTTCAACCTACATATCATAAAAAAAAATCCATTCTTATTACCCTCATATCTCATTAATTGGCATCATATTTAATTAGATTGCTTCCTTATTATGACACGTGCAGCTGGCAGGAACAACACTGGGAATAAACCCGCAGGCTCTCGAGATGGCTCAGCATGCTTTCCAGAGGGGAGGGTGAACCCCGGCTCCGGGGGGTGAGTGGCGGGGTGGGTGTCGGTCCCAGATGGTGCCCACTTGCAGAGATCACAAAATCCCTCTGAGCACCCACTATTTGTGAACTAATACTTACAAAGTGTTTGTCAAACCAGTCCCTGGGGTGCATGAGTGGTTCAGTGGGTTAAACGATCTGCCTTTGGCTCAGGTCATGATCCTGGGGTTCTGGGATCAAGCCCCGCATCAGGCTTCCTGTTCAGTGAGGAGTCGGCTTCTCCTTCTACCCCGCCCTCCTGACTGTGCACTCACTCTCTCTCTCTCTCTCTCGTGATCTCTCTGTCTCCAATAAATAAAGAAAGTCATAAAAAAAAAAAAAAAACCTAATAAATGAACTAACCCCTGAGGCACACAAAGCCCACCGTAAATGTTATTAACGATTACTGTTATTGCTAATTTCACCCTCTTCGAGCACTTCTCCCAGGCCGGACTCTTGATGCCCTGGGCAAGTCAGAGCAGCAGAAGCAGGACTCAAAAAGCACAACCGGGGAGATGGGACAGAAACAACCTCGAGTTAATGACCACGCTGCCAGTGGTCGCAACAGCACTAGTGACAACAGTGAAAGACGCCACGTGATGTATGGACCTATGAATGTGTATAGCATCTCAGAACGTGCTCCGTAATAACTGGGTGCTAGAGACATTTTTTTGTGCTTCAGATAAAAAGTTTTACACTGAAAAAAGAATTGTCTTTGAGCAAGTCATACCGGAACCCGTTCACAGGGTATAAGCCCCAAACTACGTAGGTGTGGGGACTTGTTCCCCCTGAGCCCCCACAGCCCAGAGGAAATGCTGTCTGGGAATGAGCTGTTCAGGGTGCTGGACCCACTAAATAGGACTCCAATATCCATCTCCTTCCCATCTCTCAGGGTGGCCAGGACATTCCCCAAAACCTCCGACCCAAAGCACCACCCTCCAGCCGTTCCAACCGCCCTCCAAGGGACTGAACCATAAAGTCCAGTGGTTCCCCATGAGAGCGGCCCAACCCTTTCTGACACCCGGGGGTGGCTTCCCCTTCCTGGGCTGGAGGTGGGAAACCCTCTGGGGGGAGCACAGCTGCAAAAAGAAAAAGCCACACACTTGAAACCCACAACAAGGAGACACCAGCTCATGTTTTCCGCAATTACTCACCTTTTCACACCCGCCCTCCATAAGTCCCTGTGGAGGACACGTTCCTTGGCTGGGGCTGGACCCTGCCCAAGGCTGCCCCAAGGTGTGGGTGAGGAATGTGGAGATGCTGGATGTCTCCCTCCCAAGTTCACACCAGCCACCACAAGGATTGTTTTTCTCATAAAGGCTCACCCTCTGACACAAGGCACAGATGGCAAGTGTATGATACAGAAGGTCTCTCAGGGATAGGGCAGGCAGAGAGTTGAAAATCGAACACTTACAAAGCCATCTCCTCCCCCTTGATTGCTGGAGATCCTAGAAGAAGCAGCTCTTCACCCAGACATGAAGGAGAAGAATGCAAATCTGAGCTGGGTGGGGACGTGGGTGGGTGGGCACACTGTGGGACAGACAGAAGAACTGGGAAGGAGACTCTGTATTCCTCAGAACTTGTTGTTGCCAGTGACAAAAATTGCATTCACACCAGCTTAGGCAAAAAGGGAATCTATTGGCTTATGGATTTGAAATATCAAGAGGATGTGAGTTTCAGGTATGGCTGGATCCAGGAACTCAAATAATACCATTCTCTCTCTTATTCACATTCTCTCTTCATTTTCCTCATCTTGACTCATTTTACATTGTGTGTTGACTTTTTCTTTCTTCCTACAGAGAAGCCACAAGGGGCCCAGGCTTATACCATCCCGGCTTAGCAAGCTAAGGAGAAAAAGACACTTCTCTACTAGTTCATTTGCTCACTTTTAAAGTGGTTTCTCACTTTATCCTCCAACAAAATCACCAATAGACACGGCTTGGGGGCACCTGGGGGCCCAGTCGCTTGAGTGACAGACTCTTCTTGATTTTGACTCTGGTCATGATCGTGGGGTGAGATTGAGCCCCATGTCAGGGAGAAGTCTTCTTGGGATTCTCTCTCTCCCTGTCCACTCTGTTTCTGCCCCTGCTCTCTCTCTCTAAATAAATAAATAAGTATAATTTTTTAAAATCAGCTATAGATACCACTCAACAACAAAATCTAATTTTAAAAATGGACAAGAAACTTGAGTAGACATTTCTCCAAAGAAAATACACAATGGGGGCACCTGTATAGTTTGGTCTGTTAAGCATCTGCCTTTGGCTCAGGTCATGATCCCAGGGTCCTGGGCTTGAGCCCCGCATTGGGCTCCTTGCTCAGTGGGAGCCTGCTTCTCTCTCCCCCTCTGCCAATCCCCTTTCTCGTGTTCTCTCTCTTTCTCTTTCTTAAATAAATAAATAAATTCTTAAAAAGAAAAGAAAATACACAAATGAACAGTAAACCCATGAAAAAGTTCTCAAGATCACTAATCATCAGGAAAATGTAAGTCAAAACACAGTCAAGTATCACCTCATACACTGGGAGGGCTACTACCAAAAAAAAGAAAGAAAGAAAGAAAGCAAACCCAAAAAACTAACTAACCAACCAACCAAACAAACGAAACAGAAAATAACAAGTAATGGTGAGAATGTGGGGACACTGGAACCCTCACACACCACGGGTGAGAATGCAAAATGGCCAGCCACTGTGGTATGACAGTTCGTTGGAAACATTAAAACAGAATTAGCATACGATCCAACAATTCCACGTCTGATATCTACCCGAAAGAACTGAAGGCAGGTCTAGAAGAACCGTTTGTACACCCGTGTTTACAGCAACATTATTTCCAATAGCCAAAAGCAACCCAAGTATCATCGTCTAATGACCAGATAAACAAAATGTGGTCTCTACAAACAGTGGAAGGCTACTCAGCTTTAAAAAGAAAGATCACTCAGACCCAGGCTACAGCATGGGTGAACCGGGAGAACTTGAGGATATGTGAAAGCAACCGGTCACAGAGGACAAATATTGTATGGTTCTACTTAGGTGAGGTCCCTCGAGTCGTCAATTCAGAGACGGAAAGAAAAAGGGGCAGAGGGAGGTGTGGGGAGTGAGGCTTTACTAGGCACAGAGTTTCCAATGGAGGGACATGAAAAGTTCCAGGGACCGGAGATGGCTGGTCACGATGGTGGCACGTGTCAGAGCACGTGTCAGAGCGGACAGAGTTGGGTGAAAGTGAAAGTCACACACTGTGCGTTCCCGTGGCTTTTCTTTGGTGGGTGCTCACAGAGAGACAGCCACTCTTCTCTTCTCTGAAGCACACTAATCTCATCACGAGATCCCCACCCTCCTGACCTCATTTAAACCTAAGCACCTGCCAAGGGCCCCACCTCCAAATACCATGGCAACAGAGGTTGGGTCTCCAACATAAGGATTCGGGGAGGACATGAGGATTCGGTCCATAATCGTACTTAAATCCACCAAACTGTACCCTTAAAAAATGGCTAAAATGGTAAATTTCATATTATGTGTGTTTTACCACAATATTTTTATTTTTTTATTATTTTTAAGATTTTAAGATTTTTTTTTTAATTTATTTATTTGACAGAGATCACAAATAGGCAGAGAGGCAGGTAGAGAGAGGGGGGGAAGCAGGCTCCCCGCTGAGCAGAGAGCCCGATGTGGGGCTTGATCCCAGGACCCTGGGATCATGACCTGAGCTGAAGGCAGAGGCTTTAACCCACTGAGCCACCCAGGTGCCCCATTACCACAATATTTTTAAATATACATATACAAATTTAAGACAAAAGTCACCAAATGGAAGGTTGGGTGAGTAATACCATAATATAATACCATAATATCCTGGTGGTGGGTATTATGGAGGGCACGTTTTGCACGGAGCACTGTGTGTGGTGCATAAACAACGAACTCTTGAAACACTGAAAAGAAATTTAAAAAAATAAATAAAAAATAAAAAAAAAAAGTCACCCAAGAAGTGAGTTAAAGTCCTTGGGTTCCCCCACTGGAGATCGTATTGCTGGGTCTGGGAGGGGCTGAGCTTTTAGGAGCTACAGACACATCTGAGGCACACAGTCAGGCACTAGGGAGCCGTCAAAGCTTTTGGAGCAGGGCTGCGCAGGAGGCAAGTGGAAGGCTGTGTGGTTGTGTCCATACGGCTCGGAGGAGGAGGAAAGGGGAGGAAGAGAGAGAAGCAAGGCATGGAGGGAACAGGGTGTACAATCCCCAAAGAGGTGATGAACAGATCCCCACTCACCCCAAGGCCATTTCCACTGCAGCCAGCAGCACCCTCTCCAAGGAAGGGGAACGTCCGCTCGATCCAGCTTGCCCTTCCAGAGCCGCCCCAACCGCACTACTTGCAACAGGACCTCTGCAGACACAGAAAGAACAGTTTCTTCCGCTAGAGAAAACCAGCCGGCATCTCGGGCCGGGCCAGGGATGGAATCCAAGTTCTGGAGCAACCAGCAGGGACAAAGGCATTTGTGCTGTCCTGGCCAACACCCGCTGGAAGGGAAACACAAAACTCTCGCTGGGAGCCACAAGGCTCTGCTCCGACCCTGTGGCCGGGAATGACCGCTTATCATTCAAGGGCATGATCCCAGCGGGGTGGAGGGAGGCCGGGCCCTTCCGAGGCTGGCCTCTCGGGACCCATTCCCACTGCCCCTGGAGCAGCGACACTCTGACAGCTCTGTGAGGAAGGCAGGCCTGTGTCCCCACTCCGAGGCTGGGTCTCTGCCAGATCAGATGGAGGATGCAGGATTCTCACAGGGCCTCTGCCTGCTCTTCGGAAGCTTTCCTAGGCTCAGCGCCAGACCCAGAATAATAAAGGGGAGTAGGAGCCCTAGGCCCCAGGGACTGGCCCCTTCCTCCCCCTCCAAGGTGAGTCCAGCCAGATGACAGCTGGATTCTACCAGAGAAGGTAAAAAGAGACAGGACAGTGTAGGGGGTCCTCCCACACAAGATAAAACCCCTCGCTGGTGCAGAAGGCAGATGGGGTTTTCGGTCAGTTCCTGCCTTCTGCTGCCGACAAAGCGATCACCTGGAAGAACATTCTCCGAAGGCTGACATCTGTGGCCTTGGGCCTCACGCATTTCCCCAGTGTCCCAGCCTCCACAAGGCCCGTCCCAGAGCAACACATTGTCAACGTCTCCACGAGCCATCTGCAGGGAATGCTGGGTTTCCCTTTTCCCTCCATTAGACGTGCTTTTTGTAAGAAACTTGAATGTATGGTTATGGGCTGAATCGTGTCCCCCTCCCCGACTCTGGTGTCCTGATCCCCAGTATGTCAGAGTGTGAGCTGGTGTGGAAACAGGGTCATTGTAGGTGTCATTAGTTAAGATGAGGTCACACCGGAGTGAGCGGCTGCTGATCTAGAGGACCAGTGTCCTTATAAAACAGGAAGTGTAGATGCAGATATACGCACAGTGGAAAGAGCCAGGGAGGCCACAGCCGTCTATAATCCTATGAGAGAGGCTTGGAACAGAGTCTCCCTAGATGGCTTCAGAAAGGACTAAAGCTCCTGAGATGCCTTGATCTTGGACTTAAAGCTTCCAGGGCTGAGATGATACATTTCTGTTGGTTAAGCTGCCCAGTCTATAGTAGGGAGCCCCGACTTTACATCCACAGGGTATAAAGTACAAAGGGAAAGCTGGCTCTCTCAGCCACCTCTTTTCTAACCCCCTTGAGCAGAACCCCCAGACTCCTACTCCTGGGCTCACTGATGAGAGGCATCTACGTGCAATCTACAGAGACTGAGATGGAGGCCAGCATGGGGCTGCTCTTGCTGCTGGCAGACACGAGGCTGTAGCTGTCCGTGGCCCCCGGCAATCCACAGCAGTATCCCAAGATGCTTCATGAGTGTGGGATGTGCACGTGGCTGTGGTGGCCTGGACATGACTTTGGAATCAAAGCTACAGTGGTGTGCCCTCCCACAAATCCATCTGGGGAGAGCCTCTAGCTCCTCCTGCCTTCCCAGAGCATAGCAGACACCTAATCCCCTCTATTCAATACCTTTCCCGGAAATGCCTTGAAGGGCTTCCGTTTCCCACACTAGATCCCAATTGATAGAAGTAACATGGTCAGTCACATGTCAGACATTTCTGCAGAGAATTTATACAACATATATTGGTTTTCTAAAACTAGAAAAATTAACACCTGTTCATTGTGAAAATTTGGGTATCACTAAGAGCATACAAAGGAAAGGAATTGCTGATCTCATTTTCTTTGAGGTTTTCCCATTAGATCTTTTCTCTGGGAATATATACACTCCCCCTCTAAGCTGTGCTCATGTGGTGCATATGGCTTTGTAACTTGCTTCCTATTCTTATTAATATATGAACCATGTCCCATGTTGTGGAAAATGAGGGTTTTTTTTTAAGATTTTATTTATTTATTTAAGAGAGAGAGAGAGCACAAGTAGGCAGAGCAGCAGACAAAGGGAGAAGGAGAAGCAGACTCCCTGCTGAGCAGAGAGCCCAATGCAGGGCTCCATCCCAGGACCCTGGGATCATGACTCAAGCCGAAGGCAGCCACTTCACTGACTGAGCCACCCAGGCCCCTCAGAAGATGAGTTTTAATGAATACAGCATATAGGGCCATGGGTCATTTCTTCTTTTCACTATTTCTTTTGTAAGATGGTTAATAAATATAAAAGAGGTCATTAGCATATATACATTTAAATAGTAATTATAATTTGAATACTCGGATAAAGCAACAGAATCTATACAGCACCCCAGAGATCCTTTTCTTAACAGATTCAACAACCAGCCTATCTTTAAGGTATTTCTTTCCCTTTTATGCTTAGTAGTTTTACCATGTTTGAATTCATCTCCAGACAACATTGTTTAATTTGGCCACTTTTTGAATTTTCTGTGAATGGAAACATATAGTAATGTCCTTGTGCTGACTTTTCATTCCTTGGTGGATTGGTCTAGGGTTGCACGTGACAATAGTTTATTAGCTTTTTTTGCTAGATAGTATTCCTTATCTCCATATATACTACTCTTTTCATCTACGTTTATTGTTTGGAAACCTTGGAGTTATTTCCAATATTGACTACCGTGAACAATGAACATTATAGTGAGAATTCTTGTATATGAATCCTAGCACGCACACGCATTTCTTCTGGGTATGGAGCTATGAGAAGAGTTGCTCCTAAGACAGTATGTGTGTCAACAACTTGATGAGATAATGCCAGACTTGTTTCCAACGTGTTTGTCCCAATATACATTGCTGTCAACGGTGGCTCAGCCCTCATTCCTCCCTGTGTTCACCAACACTAGGTATCATTCATTAGATTTGCAAATGTTTTATTCCTGTAACGGTGTGTCAGAGTATCTCATTGTGGCTTTAGTTTGGGTGCTCCTGTTTACTACAAACTGGGTGTCTTTTCATGCTTATTGGCCCTTTGAATTCCCTTCATGGTAGAATTCCTATTGAGATCTTTCTCCCATTTGCTATGGGTTGCCTGTCTTGTTCTTATTGGCTTATAGGAGTGCTTTATGTATTCTAATATAAGTATTTTGTCATTTACATGTGTTGCAAATATCCTCTCTTGGTCTATGGCTTATCTTTCTGTTCCTTTTATGATGCCTTTTCATTTCAATGAGTTTATTAGGCTTTGCCTTTATGGTAAGTACGTTCTTAGGATCTTGTTTAAGAAACCCTTCTTAGCCCCAAGATCCAGAAGATATTCTCCCATGTTACGTTCTTTAAAAGTTGTATAATCTCGCTTTTCACATTCAGGTTTTTAATCCATTCTGCCTAGGGCAAAAGTTTGGGGTCTCATTCTTCTCAACTGTCCTGGCACCATTTGTTGTGAAGTCAGTCCTTTCCTGCAGATCTGCAGGTCACACTGTAACAATTCCTGTGCCCATGTGCGCAGACCTGCTTCTGAGCTGTTTAGTCCATCCTAATGATCTATCTGTCTGCCCAGGCTTTACTTAAACAGTACCTATTGCAGAAAAGTATGGCAGAATCATGTTCTGAAGACAAGTGTTTCCTCCTACACCACTATTTCTGGTTATCCCAAGTTGTTCCCTCATTCACACAGCAGGCCTATGAGACATCCATTTCCTCAAAGGATGGTTGTTGCAGCAGAACAAGATGATAAACAGCCAAGGCTCTTTACTTTTCGTTTTGGAAAGGATGCAGATAAGTCAGAGCCAGTATCTCATGCCTGTGGGATGACATAAATCTCCCTTAGATGAGGAAGAGGAGAAGTAAGGGGCAGAGCAGACATTGGAGTGCACTTCCTGCCTGAGCACCGTCTCTCTTGAACCCTTAATTTCTTGGGACTCTAAGAGCAGAGGTAACCAATGCCCCCATCCAAAGTAGGACTGGGGATATTAGCAATATCCTTCTACCTGGCAATGTTGGAACAGTGAAGCTGAGAGGCTTGGGGACGCCTTGGTGGTGCAGTGGTTGAGCAGTGTCCAACCCTTGATTTTGGCTCAGGTCATGATTGGGAGGTTGTGAGATATGCCTCGAGTGCAGAATCTGCTTGAGGCTCTACTGCTCCCTCTGCCCTGTCCTCCACACTCTCTCTCTCTAAAATGAATAAATATGGGGCACCTGGGTGGCTCAGTGAGTTAAAGCCTCTACCTTCAGCTCAGGTCATGATCCCTGGGTCCTGGGATCAGGCTCTGCATCAGACTCTCTGCTCAGTGGGGAGCCTGCTTCCCTTTCTCTTTCTCTGCCTGCTTCTCTGCCTGATTGTGATCTCTGTCTGTCAAATAAATAAAAACAAAAAAACAAACAAACAAACAAAAAACCTTTAAAAAAATAAATAAAATGAATAAATACATTTTTTAAAAAAAGAGGCCCAGAAGGTCACCAATATGTGACCTGAAAATGGTTTCCTGAATATGGCAAGTGGCACAATCAGACTGAGAAAGGGTGTCCCATGAAGGGAGGCCTCACAGTGAAGGACACAAGAGGGGGGCCCACAGCCAGAGTCCAGTGGCCGGGACACCTCAGGGGACATTCTGCTCTATAAAACCTCCTATATATTTGTCAGGTTTTGGTATGGGGGTTATGCTGGCCTTCAAAATGAAATTGGGTTCCTCCTCTCTCCTAATTGTTTCTGTGAGGTTGGTTATCATTGCATTTTTTTTTAATGCTTACCAACAGACTTTATTTTTTAAAATTTTTAAAAATTTTTCTTTATTTTTTATTTTCTTTATTTTTTAAAACATATAATGTAGGGGCGCCTGGGTAGCTCAGTGGGTTAAAGCCTCTGCCTTCTGCTAGGGTCATTGGGATCGAGCCCCGCATTGGGCTCTCTGCTTGGTGGGGAGCCTACTTCCTCCTCTCTCTTCCTGCCTGCCTCTCTGCCTACTTGTGATCTCGGTCTGTCCAATAAATAAAATCTTTTAAAAAAAATATAATGTATTATTTGTTTTAGGGGAACAGGTCTGTGATTCATCAGGCTTACACCATTCACATCGTGGTTATCATTTCTTTATAAAATATTGATATATTTCACCAGGGAAGCCATCTGGCCTGGAGTTTTTTCCTCTGGCCAGGTTTTTAGTTACAAACTAAATTTCCTATGGGATGAAAGACTATTCATCTCACATCAATTTTGGTTGTGTTTTTAAATGTGTCCATTTCATCTTTGTTATTGAATTTATTAGCATAAAGTTACTATTCTCTTATTCCTCTTTTAATAGCTGTAGGATCTGTAGTGACAGCCTCTCTTTCATTTCTAATATTGGTAATTTGTGTTTTGTTATCTTATTTTCTTGATCAGTTTTGCAGTGGTTTGTTAATTTCTTTAATCTTAAAAAACAAAACAAAACAAAACTTTTTGTAATTTTCAATATGCTATTACATCTTTCCAGTGAATTCTTCCTTCAGATGTTGTATTTTTCAGCATACCCATGAAATTATTTTTTCTATTTTCTATTTCTCAATTAAGATTCTCCATATAGTTATCCCTTTAATATTTTATACTTGCTGTATTAAAGACGTATCTGATAATATGCCAGATATAAAATATCTGGCTTATATCAGGGCTATTTCTACAGCCTGAATTTTCTCTTGACCATAGGTCACTCTTCTGGTTTTTCTTTTTTTGTTTTTTTCACATATATCTCCTAATCAAAAGTTACCAGTCTGGTGTGGCAGCCAGACAACCATTAGATCTTGATAAGAAGCTCCCAGTTAAGTATTAGAACTCAGCAGGGTGTGGTGCAAAGGGGGTTCAGAATGGGAATGGGGAGCCAGACCTAAAATTCTGCCCAAGGCACTAGGAAAGATTTGACTAAGAGCAAAATTCTAGACCTCATATATGACATTGTACAAACTCTGGAGTTTGTTATCTTCCTCTGAAGAGTGTTGATCTTTTTGACTACCTGACTGTTACATTCCTTGCTGATCATCTCGATTTTGTAGAGGCTTGTTTTTCACACTTATTGGGAGAAATATATTTTGATTTTGCCACTTTGATTTTAAACCAAAATATATTTTGATTTTGTCTTAGGATAACTCTGAGACATAGTCTTTGCTCCAAATACACAGTCCCATTTGCGGGTTTGGTGAAAATACCCAGGCGTTTATGAGGCTCCTTCAATAAGTGGGATTCTAACTCCAAACTCTGCCTCCACTGCAGTGAGAAGCAGCTGCAATTTTCCAATTAGCTTTTCCTGCCTGACAACTGTTGCCCTACACCGTATTCCACTGAAAGCACAGTCCAGGAGGAGTTAACTCTGGGATCAGATTTGATGTGTGGATTTGGGGCTTCCCTCCTCCACATCTCCCTGCTTCCTGGGATTTCCTTCTTCCACTGCCAGCTGTTCTGTCAACTCTAAACTCCATCCTCTGACACCTCAAGCCAATAACAGCTGAACTTTCTGAATCCCTATCCTACCTCCCCTTTTCCCTCCCCCAGGCCATGGCCAGAAGGAAGCCCTCCAGAAAGAGCAGGATAAAATAACATGTGTAATTATAACAATATGTAGTTCTTGTCATTTAAAAGGCAAATCTCTTCTGGTATCTGCCTGATTTTTGTCACTCTAGTGCCTTCAAATCTTTAAATATTTTTTCTGCTTGTGTGCATGTGTGTGCACATGTGTGTGTGTACCTATGTGTGTGTGTGTGTGTTTGCTACTTTGTCCATAGTTTATCATCACTATCACTGGGAGAGTGAGTCTGATACAAGGCACTCCACCATTACTGGACCTTTCATTCTTCTGAATACTGTGTATTTTGAAAAAAAAAAAAAAAGAGAGAGAGAGAGAGAAGATTTTACTGTGTCTATGTTGAATTGTGTATTTGGAGAATCTTAAAAAAATTCAGCATTTAAAAAGGTAGAGAAAAAGCAAAAGATAAAGTATTTATGCATTCTGCCCTTTTCTGTGGTTCTGAAAACACCCTCATCCAGTGGGTTCCCACATCCTGGTACTCTAAATTAAGCACCGTACATTCCCTGATGAGGAGATACACTGCCTTCCCCTCCCTCCCTACCCCCTGAGACGTGGCTTTTGAAAAAAAAGGCTGATCTGGTGTGAATTTTGGATCCGCCATTTATTAGCTCGGTGACCTTGGGCAGTGTCCTCTAAACTCTCTGAGCTTCCTTTCCTCCCCTATAAACTGAGGTCAGAATACTGAATCACAGGGATTGAGGGAACAGCCAAGGAAGTAACATATAAAGTGCCTGGCACTTAGTAACTCTTCCATAAATGTCTGTTTCATGATTCAAGAGGGAAAGCATTCCACGTCTCTGAAGTAAGGTTCTTGTTCTTACAGTTCTTACTGAAAGCTGTTTGATTGTTTTCACCTAAAAACTGAATGTTCCAGGCTGTCTGCATAGAAATACTTCATCTCGGTTGTTAATTCCCTTTGGCAAATAAGCCAGCCAAGAGCCTAGAATAGAAGTCAAAGGAAACGGTCGCTGGCTACACCACACGACCGGCGGGGCCCCTGGTGACTCACAAAGGTGAGTGAGCCTGGTCTGGGCCAGTCTGCTGCGGGAGCCAGATGACCGGCAGCGGCAGACCAGAAGCCCCCATCGAGGAACCAGGGACTACAAAGGTGGGTAAAAGGGGCCTCGGATGGGTGCGGGGGCAGGAGGGAGCTCCACCTAAGGGGACCACACAGGCCCAAGCCCGAGGGCCGCACCGTCACAGAACCCGCACATTTGCCAGAGACGGGGCAGGACTTCCAAGCACAGAAAGCCATTTGGGCCAACTGGCCCTTTTAAGAGCAATTTCCTGCCTCCTCTTGGGTAGGGAGGCGTGGTGATGGGGGCAGGGATTGCTGAGCT
Source organism: Mustela nigripes (assembly GCF_022355385.1). Taxonomy (NCBI): domain Eukaryota; kingdom Metazoa; phylum Chordata; class Mammalia; order Carnivora; family Mustelidae; genus Mustela; species Mustela nigripes. The sequence continues at coordinate 18,642,913 of NC_081569.1, forward strand.
CAGAAAAAGCTGGAAAGACAGAGGAGAGGCCAGCCAGGCACAGCTGCTGCCGTGGGGCAATCAGGCCTAGATGTCTGGACCGGAACTGGGACCGGGGTTGCCTCCAAGCAGAAGAGGACAGATATGGTTTGTCTTTTTTTTTTTTTTTTTTTTGGAAGATTTTATTTATGGGGCGCCTGGATGGTTCAGTGGGTTAAAGCCTCTGCCTTTGGCTCGGACCATGATCTCAGGGTCCTGGGATCGAGCCCCACATCGGGCTCTCTGCTCAGCAGGGAGCCTGCTTCCCCCCTCTCTCTCTCTGCCTGCCTCTCTGCCTACTTGTGATCTCTGTCAAATAAATAAATAATTTTTTTTTTTTTAAGATTTTATTTATTTATTTGACAGACAGAGATCACAAATCTGGGGCTGGACAGGGCTCTCCTATCCTGCCAGGTGGGCGGGCCGTAAACGTCCCAACCTCTTGAGGCTGTGGCCCAGCCAGGGACAGCCCTAATCACCGGCTCAGAGAAACTGGGCCTGACGAGTTTTTGCCGGAAGGCACGTCCTTTGGGGAGCAGGAAAGGCCCATCCCCAAATCTAATTTTAAAAGAAGGCCCATGAATCAGGACCTCAGCTGCTCATTGCCAATGACTGTATGGTGAGCCACCTCAGCCCTCTGTCCTCTCCAGCCCGGGGACAAGCTTTCCTTGAGCCCAAGACCGGTTCTCAGAGATCTCTGGCTCACTGGGGCTGACAGAGAGGGGTCTCCCGCTCTCCTTCGCTAACTAGGAGACGCCACACGCACATCTCCCTTCATCTCCGGCTCTCCAAGCCCAGGCCCTAAACCAGCCTATGGCCAGTACCACCTTCAAATCTAGTCGTGAGTTTTGGCTTCCAAGCAGTTGCCAAGTGACAATAAATTGTATTTATGACAATACATAACGAGTGCTCCGAACCTGCTCAGAACATGGGAGAGTGCTTGGTAGCTTCATCTTTGAACACTGAAACGGATTCAAACGTACACGCTGCCCCCCTCCCCAAAATGCAGACTCCCTTCCGGCCGCATGTGCAGAGGGAGGCTTGGTGTCTCAGGTCACGTCCATACCTCCCACCGGCTTGTGAAGTCTTCAAAGGGCCGCTCTTATCACAAGCCAGCCAGGCCCCCTCCTGACCCCTGCCCTCTGGTCCCCTGGGAAGAAAGCCTGTGGCCTGGGAGATGGAGAAATGTACCTTGTTCCCAAACAGGCCATCCGTCTGGGGCTCGCCTCCCTTCAGCCACTGATTCATCCCTAAATCCGTCTGCCTTTTCTCTCACTTTGGAGTGACTCAGCGGGGCAGTCACCAAGTTGGGTTTGTGGTCCTTCAGTTCTCACGGGATGGTGGAACCAAGATTCCGGGTGCGACGTTCCCTTAAGTCTTTCTTAAAGGTCATTTCGCTGAGTTCAAGTTTTTGTTTTTTTTTTTTTTTTAAAGGTTTTATTTATTTATTTAAGGTTTTATTTATACAAAATGTCAAAGTTCACCACGTCCCATACCAAATAGCTTCGTGTTAAGTCAGAAATAGCCAAACACCTGGTCCTTCACCCCTAGAGGTAGATGTCCCACTTCTGGAAATCTGCAAGTATGATGGTCCAAGGACAAAACGGGCTGTGTGCCAGCAACACTGCCTGCATTGTTTGTTATTGTGGATAGAATACGGGGCACTCAATGTGGTCGACATTGGGAAAGTTCTCAACTCTACCGGAGACAGCAGCCATTGATGATAATTTCCAACGACCGAGAGGGGTTTTAAGGGTGCGATGGAGGAGCAGGAGCAAGTTGCTACACTGCATGTACACCGTGGCCTCAAAAATCTATGTTACAAAAACCCCAGAGGAATTTGCCAAAGCGGGAACAGGATGGTGGAAGAGGAAGTTCTTTCCTTCTTGACTCAACTTCTCAGTATGCATATTTTCATACAATGATTAATGACACGGTTATTTACACAGGAGATGGACTTAAAAAATACAAAATGCTTCCTTTCCAGCTCCTTGAATGTGTAATTTAGGAAATGTCTAGCTTTCAGAGGGCATTTGGAGACTGTGAGTAAGAGTTCCCCTTTAGTTCTGTAGCAGGAAGTGAGCCTTTGCCTATATACCTGAACTTCATTCAGAATTATATACACATAAAGGTATCTTTGAGATTTGGCTAAAAGTGTTTTCCTTTCTCCAGTGGGAACGTGTGGGCCGCATCGAGCTAGGCACGAGGCGAGCTGTGGCCCAATTCGGGTGGTGATCCCCGGTAAATCAGCAAGAGGAAAGGAAAGGTGGTAGCCCAGAGGTGTCGCTGGCTTAATTGTGACAAACTGCTGGATGGAGAGAAATTCATCACAGATGCCTCGGCCCCCTTTAAACAGATTCCAGAGCTTGTCTAATTTGCATTATTAAATGACTTGATGAATTTCTTGTTACATTTTCTCATTAGAAATCAGTCAGGCATGACAACTCGTTTTAAAGGAAATGCAGCTAGAACGTTCTTTAAAGGACAAAATTTGGATTTTGATTGTCGTAGTAAGACAGGAAAACTGTCATAACCGGAATAGAGTACATGGCAAATTAATGCACTGAAAAAGTATCTGACGACAGGCACGTAAGTGGTTTTGCTGCCCTCATGGCAAACCAGTCCCTAATCTCACTGGCCTTTTGGTTTCTGGTTGGAGATGTTTCCATTCCCACCTCCCTATCCCTCCACCAGCCCCATGCATCCCTGCAAAAAGCTCCAAACCCTGAAGCACAGCACAACTAACAGTAGGTTTTCAAACTAACAGTAGGTTTTCACGAACTGAAGTCATAGAAAACGAGTTGTTGTAATCTGATCTGATGCATTGCAACATTGACACTTTCGCTGCATTTATAACCAGTTTGACTAAGCAGGTTTGGTAGGAGCAGCCTTTTCCTTCAAGTGGAACAGAAGCCCATCCTTCGAGGGCTTGGGAAAGCATAGCGGGACCCACCGCGGTACGCAGAGAGCTCTATGCAGCCACGTTAGCAGACAGATCCCCCCCCCCCCCCGCAGGCCCCCAGTCACTGGGGCACATAAGCTCCTTTGCAGCAGAGATTACAGCAATTTGTACGCAGTGACACAGCCTAATCCCCCAGGGCAGACGCCAGCGCAGGTGCAGGAGGGCTGGCCATCATTTCCCTCCATGACAAGAAAGCACAAGGAAGAGAGGTGGAAGTCTGGGGCCAGCGCAGCTCCCCTGGGCAGCTGAGAGAGTCCGGTGGGCAGGCAGTCCCGCAGGCGTTCGCCTTCCTGGAGGAAGACGCTGGCATCAGCAGGCCTCTGAAAACCCACCATTCCCCTTCCCTGTTGTCCTCCTCCAGCTGACCCTTCAAGGGCATAGGATTGAGGCAAACCGTAACTGTCATGCTCGATCACACACGACAAAGGGTCCACGTCCCTTGTCTGTGGGGACTGAGGACTCATGTTAGCCGTGTCCCCTGCACCTGTGGCAGATAAAGCACAAGCCCGCTGAGCCAGGGCTGAGGCTTGGTGAGCTTCGTTGAGAGGACAGGTCAAAAGGCTGGGCAGGAAGGGGGCACAGAGATAGAGAACTTGACCCACTGGGCTGGTGGAGCTCGGGAGACTAAAGAAAGCCATTTTGGAGGGTCAGGGCTACTTCTGTGCCCTGAACTCAGGAAGGGTCCCAGCTGTGGTGCGCCAGCAACACCTGCCCCTTCTGCTCTCAGCATTTGGCAAGAGGGAACGCACCTCCCTCACTCCCAGGCTGCCAGCTTTGCAGCCAAAGGGGGACTGTCCCATGACGTGTACTTTGTGACTGCAGCCCTGTCTCCAAACATCAAAGTCCTGGGATGCTAGGGTTCGTGTGCATACTGTGGCCTCATGTTGGCCCAGAAGAGCAGTGCTGGGAAAGCGATCCCATCTCCCAGAGGAGAGGTGCCCTCCACGTCTACTCTGCGAGACAGGACTCTCCTACTCCCATCAGGCAGGGCTCCCACGCCATGCGCACACCCACAAGGCTTGGGAAGCCCACTCGGCCCTGCCTTGCTCTACAGAAACATGTCCGCCAGGTCATCAGAGCTCCAGGTCCCTCTGTCCAGCAGCAAGAGGCTCACTGGGGCCCTCCTGAACAAGCAAACAAGCATGTGGTTCTCATTTGCATAAATGGTTTAAAATGCTACCGACCTAGCTCATCTAGGGTTTACCTGGCCCCTTCTCCACCAGGCTACACAGACCTGGTAGTTCTTCATGGGAGGGCCCCCAGGGCTGGATGGCTGGAGGGAGCAGGAAGACTCCATTTCGCGCCTCTGCACCCGCGTGACCTTCCCCCTTCCAACCATGCTCCCCAGGAGTCTTCCTTTTTAAGGGCTGTTAGCAGGAGTTATCTGGTTTGTGGGGTTATGGGCCCTTTCAATACTTTTCTGTATTTAAAATACAGTAATGCACACGAAGTATAAAGTAACAAGTGAAACAAAGAGCACAACCGGAAAGCCTTCAGAGCTTTGGGAGAAGCAGCCATTATTTCCAGGTCACAAGTGTGCGTGGGCCACATGGCCACAGTGAATGCAGTGGCGGGGAGGCGGGCCACGTGGACTTTCCACTGCAAGGAACACACAAGATGGAGAGGTGTGCGCTAATGCCAAGGCTGGGGACAGTGGAGGACACGGTCATCCTAGACAAGAGGGCTCGACATGCCTGGGGACCAGGGGAAGAGTCCAGTGATGAAGACGTGATCACATGACCACAGAATTAAGTCCTGCCATGTCACCTCTGCACTGAAAGGGTCCGGGGAGGCACCAGTGTGGATGACGGGAGAGTTTCAGTTGGCTCCTGGAGTATCAGGTCCAGTAGGCCAGCAGAGTGCTGTGCAGGGAGAGTTCCAGACTGAGGTCTGCAGGAAAGACCCTGATGTCCCCATGAACTCAGGAGCCCGGTTTGGTTGGAGGGGGTTCCTGAGGGGGCCTCCAGGGCTCGCTTTCTGGGCAGGAAGGCATTCAGGGACCCTGGCCCAGCTGAACGAGGAGAGGCCAGGAGGAAAGGGAACCAGGAGAACAGTGGGCGCAGAGCCCAGGTGTGGCAAGACCAGGGGAGGGGACCAGAAGGAAAGGGTTCAGCAGCCTTTCTATTTTTTTTTTTTTTAAGACTCCATTTATTTATTTGAGAGAGGGGAGAGAGAGAGGGAGCATGCAGGGGTGAAAGGTAGAAGGTGAAGAACAAGCAGACTGCCCACTGAGCGGGGAGCCCAATGTGGGGCTCCACCCCGAGATCATGACCTGAGCTGAAGGCAGATGCTTAACCGAATGAGCCACCCCGGTGCCCCTCAGCGGAATCTTGAGGAAGGGAGGGCAACACCTCCATAAATATCCACATGGCATCAGGAAGAGGAACAGACGAGCAAGAGTGGGAGTAGGAAGGAAATGGTGAACTTTAACAAAGCATCACCATGATGCTGGACAGACTATTCAAGCTCGACAAGGCCACAGCTCATACACACCCCGTCCTAAATCCCGACGGCTGGCTATTATGATAGAGAATTTAAATTACTTTGTCATCAAGGTGTATACTGTGCTCTTCTTTACTGAGGAATAAAAATGTGCTTCTTTCCAAAGAAAAACTAAACAATCCCACCAAGTAAATGACAATTAGGCTGAATGACAGCAATTCCTACTGAGAGCACGATGTTATTATACTGGGCCTCAACTGTCATTACACGCTAAGTAGCTGTCCTGGAAGGGGGACTGGCTTCCACGAAGCCTGCTACCTTGACATCAAAGGTCTTACTTTTTTTGATTCTTGGATTATATATCACTGTACACAATTTATCCGGTAGTTAGATCTATCCTAAAGCCCCGAGAGCGTTCGAGCACACAGCCTCACGTGGGCGGCTGTTACGATGCCAGCTCTAATGGGCCCAGCCGGGCCCACCCTGGGGGCATGAAGGCGCATGCGTACAAAGAAGCCAGATGAGGCTGAGAATGGGTTTGAAGACCCTTGTTCTAGGGAGAACAGATTCGGCAAGCTGAGGAGGAACATGGGACAAATTCATTCCACGGGAAAACAGAGGAAGAGGCACTTGGAAGATCCATTCCACACCCAAACTGCAATCTACACAAAATATTCCCTCAAATAACTTGGAAACCTTTAGAAATCAGTGTTTCAGTTTTTTACTCTCCAAATGTAATACAATTCTTTAGCTAAAACGGGAGTAATGAGACAAAATGGTCCTGAAAAGTACAATAGAAAAATACTGTTCACTGGTTTATTTTCCCGAATGAGAAATAGACTATTTACAAATGAGCAGATCTCCAACGATGTGCATTAAAATGGCAAGTCTATTACTGACTGAAATCTAAATGAAAAAAAAAAAAATTTTTATTAAGGCACATTTGATCCGTGAGTTGAAAACAAACAAAAGGTTCTGGTGTCAAGACAGACTTCATTTCACTTTTGTCCCCAAAACATGCGAGCACCGAAATTGTCAAAGAACACTTAGTATTTAGTAAAACAGGAAGGAATGTAAAAATTGAGGAGGGAAAAAGCGTTTTCAAAAGGAAATCTTTGGAGATCAGTTTACTGCAAATAAAAGAACATTAAACACACTCCTGATACACATAAATACTAATAACTAACAGGTACTGGAGAAATGACAGAGCTCTAAACAATGGATATTAAATAAATTAAAGGTATTTCGGATACAAAGAATAAAACAAAACAGTAATTAAAGAATGAAACAACCATCTCCACCAATAATGTAACACAGACAAGATGAAGTGAACAAAACCAAAATACATTTTCCCCCAATGCTTCCATTAGGGCGGGTTTTTGTTTCTGTTTTAGCTTGTGTACGTTAGATTTATTACAATAATTCTTCTTTGTCATTCTGAATATTAAGAATAGTTTACCCTTTAAAGACAAGGGTCAGGAGGAGGAAAAAAAAAAAAAACCAAAACAAAAAGACAACAAATCCTTCTTGGAATTGAATGCCAGGTCCGTTAGGCCACACGAACGACCACAAGAACAGCCACACATCTAACTGTGCCGCTCCTTCTCCCCCTGCTTTTAAAACAATACGTGACCATGATGAGCACAAATTTGGGGGAAAGAGTCAATTTCGGAATGCTCTCCCGATGGTGATGATACGGCTATTAATCACATTTCGTTATTTTACAATTGGAACACAAAATGGCTTGGGGAAAAAAATAATTGTCATAAAAAAAAAAAGACAAAAGGTAGAATCTGTGCAATGTTAACAGTTACAACAAAACATTTACCAGAGTTACAGTGTTCTGTTACAATAATACTTTGCAGAACGGTCATGTTTTCTGCCAGAGGACTGGTCGGGGGGTGGGGGAGTCGTCTGAAAAGGAAATGCGTAAAAGAACAAAACCAAACAAGCTTTGTTCATCAGGTACATTTCAAGTCATCATTAAGCAGGTCTGCTACACAATGTTCAGCAAAAAAATGTGTTCAAAGGCAAACATGATCACATTTTTGTTCAAAAAGCTCAATCATCAAGGAGTCCTTTGTAAGAAAACCATGTGTAAAATATATCCTTGTATGGACTTCAAAAACTGATCATACAAAAAAATTTTTGAAAAATAAATTAGATAATTAAAAACGTCTCTTCCAGCAGAGCTAGACGTTAGGCTGTCCTCATGGAGCCATTATTGCTGTTTTTACTGTAACTTGGGTCATGTTTTTCCAGCCACATCTCAGCTAGCTGCTGCGTGGACCCATATGTGGACGCTTTGGACCCCAAACACATTTTGTACTGTTTGGGATCGAGATTGGGATCACAAAAGACGGGATGGTGGACATGGACCACTCCTACTTCTTGGCTTCTGAATGTCTTCAAACCTGCCTGGACAACCTTGTTGAAAAGGTCCACATCCTCGAGCCCCCAGCCCTGGATGGAAATGTCAAAGCCACCGACTCGGACAAGATCGCCCTTGTAAATGCAAGTAATGCCAAACCCATAGTTTCTCCAGAAGCCAGTTTTCTGAGTGAAGGCAAAATGGTTATCGCTGGGAGCTTTCCCACTATAAACAATCTTTGGATCGTACTGGCTAAAGATGATTGGAAAATAGATTTGTTGGCCCAGAACTGTATTTGCTCGACACCGCTGAAGGAACTCTGTAGTAAACACGAGGTCAACGTCACAGAAAAACAGCAAAGATTCGTTATTGAACTGGGAAGACCCCACTTCAAGGGCCAGAGCTCTCGAAAACTCTCCAGACACGGGCAGAATCTGCATGTCCGCTTTGGGGTACTTGATGCGATAATCTCTCATGAGTTCGACTTGTTTGGCCTTGTCGGGGTTGGAGTCAGAATTGAAAAGCAGAACCACGAGCTTGACGTTCTGATTGGGAATGAGACACGTCTTCTCAAAGTTTCCCATAAATCTCACAAACATGTCAAAACGCCCGGACAACGGAATCAAGATATTTATCTTTTTCTCTTTGGGTTCTTTGTGCTCGTTCTTTGACCCAGAGAGCTGAAAGGGTACGAGCTTCTTGAGGGAATTGGAGAGAAAGGACAAGGACCCGGACTCCTGATTGATCTTGCTGGCCAGCTCTGCGGCGTCCAGCTCCTCGTGCTCCACGAACTGGATCCTGCTGAAGGTCTGCTGCAGGTACGCGTGTCTCCGCACGGGCACGGTCATCTTCTTCCCCTTGTGCTTCCTGTAGAGGAGCAGCAGGTCCAGGACATACTCGGCCCCATACATGGGGTTCACCCGGCGGTAGCCGTACTGTATCTCCTTGAAGTCGATGATGCGCCCTCTGGTCTTGGCATTGGCGTTGATCATCTCCATGACCTGCATGACGATGTCATCCAGGGCCTCCCGCTGGGCGGAGTCCATGCCTCTGCGAGGGGGCTGGCCCTCGGCCGCTGAGTACAAGTACTTGCCGGTCAGAAACTCCCACTCCAGAATCTCCTCCCGCTGGCGGGGCTGGAAGCGCATGAAGGAAGGCGGGATCCCCAGCTGGAGGTCCTCCTTGGGAACCTGAGTGTTGCTGTACCGGCCCATGAGCACGACCTCCCGGTGCAGCTGGACCGTGCGGTGGCGCAGCTCGGCGATCCTGCGGCTCAGCACGTAACTATGCAGCCGGTACTGGTAGGGCGGGCTTTTGTTGGGGTGCAGGGTGATGGCTCGGTGGATTTTACTGTTATGGAGATCCCGAATGTAGCCCTTCTTGTTCTGTTCATAATTCTCATAAAAAAGCTGCTGCATCTGTTAAGAGAATAAACACAGAAATATGGCTGTTTTAGTGTTATGTGACTCTGTCCCTCTATTTCTACTGTTCCTTACACACCTACACGGTCTTTAAAAAAAAAAAAAACCAGAACTCTCAATATCAGAAATCTTTGCAAATGAGCCACAGCATACCGGAGGCCTGAGGTAAAAGCCAGGTCTCCCGCTGTCCAATGAGATGAGAAGAAGAAGAAATGCAAACTGCTTCAAGAAAGAAGGCTCATTGATAAGCAGAGCTGGCCGACAGAATTCTGTGGGCAAACAGAAGTGTGAGAAAGTTTTCTTACAGGAAAAGGGTGATCCTGAGACTGCAGGGCACCGAGTGCACGCACCTGGAGGAAAGGCCCTCTGCGTCCCCACCAAGCCCCTGCAAGGAACCCAAGCGCCAAGGCCCCCTCCCCTCACTGAAGGCTGGCACCCAACAGGAGCCGCCATCCTTCTGGAACAGCAGACCCTGCAGGGGCGCACTGTAGGAATAAACTGCACTGACAGAGTGAAAAGGAAAGCTCCCGGAATACGACCTGACCCAGGATTAGTGCCGCTGCCGGTGAGCTAAAGAGAAGGAAAGAGAAGAGGCTGGCCATCGGGAGGGGGATGCCATCTGTGACACCAAGACGTGCTGAAAATCCTTTCAAATGCTTGCAAGTTCCTGTGTCAAGTGCGCCCCTCCCCCGCAGCCTCTGTGTAGGCACTGGTGGAGGGTTGGGGTTGGGGGCAAGGGGTGTGTCCTCTGTGCTCAGCACCAGCACAGCCACAGGCTCAGAGTGTTGAGTAAGAGGCAGGCAATGGGAGGGGACTCATTATTCCACCATCCCGCCCCCTGTCCTACGATACAGGTTTGGGGGCAGGGAGGACAAAGGGTGGCAGTCCATCAGCCCCAACGGGGGCATGTTCCCTCAAGTCAGACAGGGAACATACTTAATTCCCTTGTATATCCGAGCAACAAGATGATTGGTGAATGTCTACAACACCTTCTAGAAGAAAGAATAAAAATCTACAAAAATCATTACAATGAGTCCCGTTGCATTTGTGGCTCATTTTTGGGTTTTGTTCACATTGCTAAATACTAACTCTTGATAGGGTGATATGTATTTGAACCAGGCAGTTTACTTATTTACCTTTGGAAAGTCCTATTTTTTACTTTTTTCTTTCCCGCCACATAGCAATCACCGTAACAGAAAAGCGCAGGTTAGCATTTTTACATCCCATTTTCTTCTATGCAATACTACAGGCTACTACTAAATAAAGCCAGTAAGAATAAAAAGAAGGGAAACACTTCAAGGAACGAGATAGAGGAATGCACGCCAGGTTCTGTGCGAGGCCTCCAGCCACATCCACTTGCTCGCTTCATTCTCAGGGACCTGAGAGTCTGGCGAAAGCTGACCTTCTCAAGGTCAGCTCTCTCCTCTCCTGGACACCTGCGAGGTCTGTCCACAGACTAGGACTTGGCATGGAATGCCAACATCTCAGAAAGGCCCTCACTCTTTTCAACTTTGCTTCCCACATGGTCTGTGATCAACACAGGACAAGGAGACATGGAATTACCCGCTCAAATCATTTCTAAATTTTGCAATTAATTAGAAAAGGCAGTTAAAGTTTAAAAAAAGAACGGAAGCGCAGCATATCCAGCCTTGGAGAGCAGCCCCGCCTCTCAGCGTGCCTGGAGGCAAAGGGCAAACGCAGGATGCGCAGGATGCGCAGGACCCCCTTGCAGAGGCTGCTCTTGGCCTCTGTTCCCAGCCGAGGGCAGCCAGCACGGGTGGCGCCTCCCCACACCTCTGATCTACAGGAAGCTGCAGGACAGCCCGAAGCAAAGCAGCAGTCTGGGGTTTGCTTAGTTGGGAAAGCGTGAAGCAAGGGAGGTCTGAGCTCCTCCAAGGCCTGGCTATAAGGCCACAGACATGAGCACGGAGAAAAACTACAGTAACGTAAATACCCCATGACAGGGGCTGGACAAGAACCTGATCATGTGCCTTTCTTTTTATATGGGTGACAACAAAAGAGGTTTCAGGAACTTCCTGCCCCAGGAGTTCACATTCATCTTCCAGCCAGACTGCCTCCTGGGTGCCAACTGAATGGCTGCAAGGGGACAAGTGAGTGTCCCGTGAGGTTGCCAAGCCAGGAGAAATGAAATCTGCCCACAGGTTCTAAGGTCCCACCCTTTACCCCCTGCATGACCGCATGCCCCAACAGGAGCCTGGAGGCCCTTCTTCCAGTTTTCACAAGGTCAGCCTTCAGGACATGCATCCCACAGTGGGTGTGCTATCTGATCCCCAAACCTGCCTGAGGACACGGCCTGGGTGCGGCGGGGTGTGGGTGTGTGGGGGGGGGGGGTGGTGGTGCGCTGCAGCGAACAGACTATGCAAAGGCCACAGCCAAGAAATCAGCACCAGCTCAAGGCTCCACAACTAGAACCAGTAAAATAACTACTGCATGCAAGATGATGGAGGGCTACGTAATAGTTTTATAAATATTTGTTATAATTACGTATTATTTTCATTTTGTCTGCTTATAATTTCCAAATTTCTAACAGTGAGCATGAAGGACCATGACTTGTTTTTAAAGGTCCCTCCATTTCCAAGAATGTGAACACACTGAACCTTACAGGTTGCTTTTCAAAATTAGGTCAGAACAGCCCACCCAGCCCAACAAGAGAAACAAAAGACAAACCTAGAAGGCATCCACACAGAAGATAATACACCCATGCAACCAAAACTGAATACTATAAGAAAATCAGAAAACCAAAAAGGCTCTTGAAAATCAACATAAACTAGCAGCACAAAAAAAGAAGAGTAAAATTTGAAAATAAAGTTAAAGAATATCCCAGAAAACAAAAATGATAACAAAACCAGAAAACAGAAAAGTATTCATTCTACCACAAGAAAGTACACCGGGGGAGAAAATAACAATACAGAAAATGGGTTCAGAATAAAAGAACTAGTTGCCTGAATTAAATCCCAATCACCTGGTAGAAAGAATACAAATTCAGAACACCACAAAGAAAGCACTCTGAAAACTTCCCAAGATAAGAAAAAAAGGCCATCTAGAAATAAGAGGGAGTGAAAATTATTCCCAACGTACAATTCTCCTCTTAACCAAATGATCCATGAAGCAGGAGGGCAGAAGAGAGATTTTCAGGCAGTGGAGGACGGTCCTACCTTGTACTCAGCCTTTCCCAGCTCTGGAAGGATGTGCCCTTCTAGAATGAGGGAATATATCGGAAAGGACGATCACACAGCATCCTGGAAACAAGGGGTACGACAGAGAAGAAAGAGCGCCTAGAACGACAATGCAAGGAGGTCCCACAAGGAGAGTATAGTGGACTGGGATGTCCGCACGCCCCAGATTCACACGCTGAGGCGCTCTCAGTGTGAGGGTGTGTGGTGTGGCCCTTGGAAGGGAACTGAGTTGAGAAGAGGCTGTAGGGGGGGCTCCCACGGTGGGATGGGGGCCAGATAGGGCTTTGAGACGGCACCAGAGCACTCTCTCCCTACCATGGCAGGATGCAGCAAGAAAGCAGCTCTGTAAACCAGGCAGAGGGTCCTTCCCAGACCCTGACCCTAGGGACGCCTCCACCTCGGACGTCCAGCCCCCAGCACGGGGAGAAATGCACGTCTGCTGCATCGGCCACCCTGTCCACCGAACTTTCGTTCTGGCAGCCTGAACAGACAGGAGAGGCAGAGGGCTCCAGAGCGGGCTGAGGGAACCAGCGCACGCACGCTCACGACCTTTATGTTCAGAGTCTAGCTCAGGCCTGACACGAGACGCTCGGCAGGTATTTGGTGAACTTACGGCAAACAGTAAAGTCTTTAGCACAGCAGGTATCAAGAAAATGCTGCATGATTTCAATGCAGAAGAGCACAGCTGATGAAGACTGACAGATAGGATAACTAAGTGGTAACTAATATACCGGGACAGGGCTGGGGTCCTCTGGCTAGAATATATTTTTAAATGCAAAAATCAGCAGTATATTTGAGGAAAAATAAATATCCTTCCAGATAAAGGATGTAGTTGTTATTTGTCCTTTACTCTCTAGAAAACCAAACAGATAACTGCACATCTTACTCTCGGCTATCAAAACCCCACCCGCGGCAAGCGAGCTCCAAGGTCTGGTGTGGAGTGCAGGGTCTGCCATGTGTCACTGGTTCTTCTTACCCACTCCCAGGACACCACAACCCCAAGCATTTTTCAGGACTATGTTTCTCAACGTCTTTTTTTTTTTTTTAAGTTGACAGGCAGAGATCACAAGTAGACAGAGAGGCAGACAGAGAGAATGAGAGGAGGAAGCAGGCTCCCTGCTGAGCACAGAGCCCGATGCAGGACTTGATCCCAGGACCCTGAGATCATGACCTGAGCTGAAAGCAGAGGCTTTAACCCACTGAGCGACCCAGGTGCCCCTCTAAACATCTTTTAGAAGCTGTCTGAGGCCACGACTTTCACAGTAACTGACGTTTAGGTAAGCTTTACCGGAAACACAGCATGTGTGTGCTAAAGGGATAAACACAAAGAAAAGAAAATTGCTGACAATGACTAACCGGGTTTTATGAAAGCCTTAAACCCCCTGGAGCCATTAGAGACCAAGATCGTGAACTGTAGTAAAGTTGTTGTAGGCACCTTCTGGCTAACCTCCACCAGTCTGAATGAATGTTGTTATATCCTTTTTTTTATAGGACACATTTATTATTAATAATTTATTATTTATATAGGGATATATAAATATCTCTCGTAATTGACACTGCACCCAGCCTCGTACAGATATATGGTGTAGGTATTTTTTTTTAATGAAATCTTTTGCAAGACGAGAGAAAGGGGTGGGGAGCGTGCAGGCGTACACAAGTGCAAGCACGTGTGTGTTTGGGGGAAAGCACTTGTTTTGTTAAAAATAAGGCCAAGTCTATGTCCAGACTAGCTGGTGCCCTCCCCTCCTGCATCACCCTAATATCACTACAAAATAAACATTTTCAACAAAGAAGCCATGCACCTGCTATGATCCTAAGAAAAATCTCAATAAATGCCAATGAACAGCTCCTCTTCCGAAAGGGCAGATGTGGACAGAGGTACCGAAGAGGCGAAGCCATGCACCTCCACATAATGGTATTAATGGTGAAACAAAGACCCTGCCCAAGTCAGTTTCTAGTGGTACCTTTTCGGTCATTCAGCACATTGACCAATCCCCATCAGCGTCTATACAAAGCCTTATTATAAATGGTTTTGGTGGAGAGGTCAGGAAACTTTCTTTTTACCCTCAGTGCAGTGGGGAGAGAAAGGGGGAAATGCAGATTTCAAGGAAACTTTTTTTTTAAATATGAATATGAGTCACAAAGCACCTTCAGAATTTAGAACAGGGAATATAGTGTAATTCGAAGCAAAAATTTCAATGAAGCAGACACTAAGGCTAAGTTAGAGACAAATGATCCAGAAATCATCTGCGGTTCCTGCCACAGAGATGGGGAGGGAAACACCAGAAGGGAAAGCTGGGTGCTGGTCCCACTGATCAGACTTCTGTGTCCACATCCCAGTGGGCTGGGTTCTGGGCAAGAGCTCACAACACCTTCCCCAGCCACCAGCTATCCCTCCTCCACTTTTACCCCAAATCACCTTTTCCACCTGTTCACATCAAGTGATCTTAGTGCTTCTGCATCTCATTTCTGCCTTTGTAGTATTGTAGGCATTTGCTTTTGTTTTGCAAATCCTTTGCAAAGTTCTCCTCAAATCATTCTTGTTTTTATCTTGACTGTTTCCTAGCTTCCTTGCTATTATTTAGACTTTGCCTACCTTTTCTTTTTTTCCCTTTAAAGATGGCTGTTGCATTTAAGAAGGTGTGCACACTGAAGGTGAGAAGAAGTTGGACCACTCTGCTTTGGGCTCTTGAATGAGAAATAGCTGGATCATTATGCTGAACGTCTCTATATTCTGTCCATTATACCTCTTTTCTCCACATTAGAGCCAATTTTCTATTCACTACAATGTTCCCCATTAAGCAAGTAAGATGAAGGTAAGATTTAATTTCTGGACTTCGGGCAATTTCCCAGATTCAACAGGAATGAAGTCCCCTACACCCGTAAGAGGTATAATTGCATGTCTAAAGTAAGTGTTTAGCAAGTTAAAGCTGCTATTTCCCTGGGAGAAAGTACAGAATGTAACAATGTAAAATAAACATTAAGAAATAAGACTATACGGAGACATTTACTGACTTAATGCTACCAGTAAGTTGTAAGGTCTTGGGGGAGTCACTTGAATTTGTTGGATCTCAAGTTTTCCTGTTTATAAAATGACTATATCATACAAGAGGTTCCTTCAACGTGAAGAATTCTAAGATACTATGTAATCTTACATGCTAGTTTTATAAAACTTATGTTTTAAAAAAATTTTATATGCTAGTTTTATAAAACAGTCACATATAATTCTAAAATCATGCCCTAATGTTCTTCTACCCACTCACTCTGATTTGGTCAAAGATACAGTATTCAAATGTTACAGGCTCCTACCCTCACTGAGTCAAACTGTGTTTGGAGCATTAGAAGAGAACACCACATTGCACCCTGTTAACTTTTTTCATCTTATAAAAACAAACTTCCAATTCTGCTATAAATAAAAAAGTTAAGGATAGGAGATTTGTAATGGTTCATTTTAGTAATTCCATGAGTGGCAAATAAGGAGGCATTTTTGTTATAAAGAACATTTCGAGGGGTGCCTGGGTGGCTCAGTGGGTTAAAGCCTCTGCCTTCGGCTCAGGTCATGGTCCTGGGGTCCTGGGATCTATCCCCACATCGGGCTCTCTGCTCAGCAGGGAGCCTGCTTCCCTTCTCCTCTCTCTGCCTGCCTCTCTGCCTACTTGTGATCTCTGTCAAATAAATAAACAAAATCTTTAAAAAAATAAAAAAGAATATTTCGAATGTCAACAAATTTGAATTTTAAAAGGACTTCGTTAAAGTATTTCAATAATCTATAATTTGGTACATTCTCTTAAAGAATAATATAAAATGGGAAGTTAAAAAGTACTGCAGAAGAAAACACAAAATTGGTGTGCATATGGGTTATTTTATAATTACAAGGTCATTCCTTGGCTAAAAAACACCAAGGAAGCCCTTTTAAGATGCATACAGTACCCCTGTGGTTTCATTTAATTTCCAGTGTCCCTAGAACAGCCCCTAATCTTTGTTCTAAAAAGTACCCCCATAATCCTGGACTCCAGAAAAGCCATCTCCTGCACTGTGACATGCTTCAGGACTGTGACTCATTCCATGGTAAATCTGAGAGGGGCTAATAAATATCAAGGTCACGCTATTCCCAGGAACCTCCAGTCCAGCTGGGAATAACCATCAACTATCCACATCTAATCCTCAGTTAACGAACACGGTCTACGGTCTACTATCTGCATTAGCAAATGTCCTCGGCGTCCTCTGCAATGAAGGCCAACATTCTCATTAAGTCATGGTTCTTCCCAGTAGCTGTTCACATTAATGTCTATCATTAAATATGTATTTCAGCCACATCAACAGTCACTGCTCCAGATTGATAGTTATCTCTTAATTCTGATTTGTGCAGTGCTTCAATTCTCCGCAGATGACTTTTTGTATCCTTTTGTGCTGAAAAATGCTTCACAGAAAATATGGGTTGCTAAATATCAAGAGACCATACCTGATAATAGTTTCAAAATAATCTTATTCACAAGTTTTAAATATTTAAATTAACATTCTCATATACCTAGAAGTAGGGTTTCCAGAGAATTTATTGTCTGGGGCAGGGCCTTTTGAGATGAAAGAGAAAATCTGTTAATAATTAGGCCAAGATCGGGGGCATATACTGGCCTGGCACTGGCTCTCAGGGCATATGGTCCACTACAATCCATATTAGGTCTCTCTCCTAATTCGTTTTGTATAGGCTTTGCTGACTTTCATCCAATTAAGTTCGAGGATTAGGTGCTTCATATTTTAGAGTCCATTTAAAAAAGCAGATTTTTCATGGGAATTACGCTGGGCCTCTGGTAGTAAAAAATGAGAGCTGTATGTTTGTGTCTCAAACCAGCAGTGTCGAAATCTGAAATCTAAACACCTTTTTGAGAAGTCGGATACATTTCAAAAGAACTGGGAATTAAGCTTGGCAAAGTATGGCAAAAACTGTTGGTAGTAATTTGACCCTTGTATGTAAGACTTATTAAGCAAAGTGATCCCACTGAAATCAAGAGTCTGCGGTGGACAGCTGGCAGCGTGAACGGTCAACAGCAACCGTGGAAAGAGAACACCCTTATCTGCAGTCAGAAAATGATCTAAACTCCCATTTGCTGCCCTTTAATAACATTTTGACCTTGCACGAGTCAATTAAGCTTTCCAGACATCCCCTTTCTGCTCCCGCAGATAAAGAAGTAAACGTGGCAGGGTTAGGAAGAATGAATGTGTGCACACCTATCTTCAAATGAACAAAGTCTTACGTAAATGTGGCTCCAAAGACTTACTGAACACTCACATTAAAGGCACTCTACCAGGCAGGGAACATCTAAAAGGTCAAGTACAAAGAGAAGATAAGCTTGCACACAAAGATAAAGCACTGAGTGGGCAGCGGGACAAGCCCAGTCCTGGGCCTGCTCGTGGGGGAAGGGAGGGGGAAGGATGGGAAGGGCTCTCTCTAAAGGTGTCTCGTAGCCTGTGTCCGGGTACGGTCATGGCAGGCCACCACAGTCGCGGCCCCTCACGGCGCTCCTTACTAATGCTAGTCAACGTGAACACATCCAGCTCTCACACTGGAGCTACAATCCACAGCAAAACCGACGTGAGCCGCAGTCTAAGGGATCACCAAAGAACAAACCAAAACAAAAACAAAGCTAAAAACAAACTTTCAGGGGCAATATGGGGGAAGTGTACCAGGCTGGGGAGGGACACAGGAATCCAGGCCCAGTGTGGTCAGATCTTCTGATTTTTAAAGAAAAGTGAGGAAGAGGGCTATTTTTGTGTAGAGCCTCCTAATTTCTAAATGTTAGAAACTAACCCAAATTTTAGAATGAGAGACAGAGAAATATGAGCCAAATCTGTGGGCCAAATACGGCCTATAAACTCATTTTCTTCTGGGTTTTTTTAGTCAAGATTCCTGATTTGCTGTGGAATCTCATTCTAAATAAACACATTTTGAACCATTTTAACTTACCATGTCTATCTAGTAATATCGTACACCCACATACTTGCTAAAGATCCAAGCAGGCTTCGAATGATGAAGGTCTACTGAGTTAGGGCAGCCCACTGGAGCTGTGGTCACAAGGTACGGCCACTAGCGAAGGGCAGCAAGGTCAGTGATGAGGCGAAACAAGAGCACAGCCCAATTCCTGTCCACCCAAGCCTCTGAACGTCCAGCCCAATGATGGTGAGGGAGTCTGGAGCAGGGATGAGGACGGAGCGTGTTTTGGATACCCTGGTTTACTAATCCTGAGTTCACCCCGTGGAAGTCCGAGAAGTGACTCTCACTCCATGACTATCACACAAAGGCTTGAGTTCTTCAAAGCTTTTTTTAAGAAAAGGGAAAAATGGAAGAAAAGGGAATGTTTGGGGGGAAGGGTAGCTCTTACTGCTTTAAATTTTAGAGTATTGGGGCTCCTGGGTGACTCAGTTGGTTAAGCCTCTGCTCTTGGCTCAGGTCATGATCTCATGTCCCCGGGATCAAGCTTTGCGAAGGGGGCTCCCTGCTTAACGGGGAGTCTGCTTCTTCCTCTGCCCCTCCCCCATGTGCTCTCCTCACTCTCTCTCAAATAAATAAATAAAATCTTAAAAAAAAAACCTCCATAGTATCGGTTTCTAGAGAAGTGATAGAAATAAACAGTGTCTAAACACAGGCAACCAACAAAAGAGAAAGTACAATGAAGGAAAGACAGTCTTTTCAGCAAATGCTGCCAGAACAACTGAACAGTCACGTGCAAAAACACACAAAAATCAACCTGGACCTCGACTTTGAACACTTCACAAAAATTAACTCAAGATGGATCACACATCTAAATGTACAACACAAAACTATGAAAGTCCTCAGAGATAACAGGAGACACTAGACCACCCTGGGTATGGAGAGGACTTTTTAGATACAACACCAAAGGCATGATCCACGAAAGAAATAACTGAAGCTGAACTTCATTAAAATCAAAAACTTCTGCTCTGAAAAAGACACTGTCAGGAGAATGAAAAGAAAATCCATAGACTGGGAGAAAATGTTTGCAAAAGACATCTTGGATAAACAACTGTTGTCCAAATGTATTAAGAACTTACTCAACAACAATAACATAAGCAACCTGATTTAAAACATGAACAAAAGACCTTCACAGAGAGCTCACCATAGAAGATACACAGATGTCCAAGAAAACATGTGAAAAGATGTTCAAAATCGATATGACATTAAAGAAGTGCAAATTAAAACCAGCCACCACTAC
The DNA here is from genome assembly GCF_022355385.1 of Mustela nigripes. NCBI lineage: Eukaryota > Metazoa > Chordata > Mammalia > Carnivora > Mustelidae > Mustela > Mustela nigripes. Next base: position 18,662,550 of record NC_081569.1, read on the forward strand.
ACAACTACTAAAATGGCCAAAATCTAAAATACTGACAAAACCAACTGTTGGCGAGGATATGGATCAAGAGGACCTCTCCCTCATACATGGTGGGAAGGCAAATAGCACATCCTCTAAAGACAGTTGGCAGTTTCTTACAAAACGAAATGTACTTCTACATTAAGATCTAGCAACTGTATTCCTTGGTATTTACCCAACTAAACTGAAAACATCTGTTTATACAAAAACCTGCACACAGATGTTTAGAGCAGCTTTATTCATAAATTCCCAAACTCAGAATCAACCAGTATGTCCTTCTGGTAGGTGAATACGTAAAGTGCAGTACATCCAGACAGTAGAAACTTATTCACAACTAAAAAGAAAGGGAGCTATCACGCCAAGCAAAGACCCAGAGGAACCTCACATATATATTGCTGAGTGAAAGAAGCCAGTCTGAAAGGGCTACAGACTGTAGGACTCCAGCTATAGGACATTCTGGAAAAGGCAAAACCAGGGAGACAGTAACAAGATCAGTGGTTGCCTGGGGCTAGGGGAGAGAGGTGGGTGAATGAGGGGAGGAGTACAGAGGGTTTTCAGGGCGGGGAAACTACTCAACACACTGTAATGGTGGATAGGAGACACTAGAAATCTGTCCAAGCCGAAGAATGTGCAATGCCAAGAGGGAATGCCAATGTAAGTTCAGGACCTGGGTGATGCTGATGTGTTTGTGGGGGTCCGTAGACTGTAACAAAAGTACTGTTCTGTGGGGATGCTGGTAGCATGGGTGCTGGAGGGGAGAGAAGGGGTACACGGGAACGCTGTACCGTCCGCTTAATCTCACTTTAAACCTAATCTGCTCTAAAAAATAGTTAATTGTGGGGGCACCTGGGTGCCTCAGTGGTTTAAAGCCTCTGCCTTAGGCTCAGGTCATGATCCCAGCATCCTGGGATCAAGTCCCACATCGGGCTCCTGCTTAGCAGGGAGCCTGCTTCCTCCTCTCTCCCTGCATACTTGTGATCTCTGTCTGTCAAATAAATTCTTTAAAAAAAAAAAAAAGTTAATTTTTAAAAGCCCATGGGCAACCTATTAGGAGAAAAACCCTCAAATTATTTATGTTGAAGTAGATTCTAGAGGAAAACAGTTAATCCCTTTTCTCTGACTTGTTATTTATGATCAATTCTTTTGTTCTTCCCTTCACTCATCTATCAGCTCCCTGCTCTAAGCAAAACCAAACCTTTAGAGGAATATATAAAATACTCTAAACGTCAGATCTTTTGTGCAAAGAAATGGGTAGAAACAAAGCAGAAGTGATTAACAATTCACAATGAGTAAGATTTTTTTGGTCTTTAAGACAGTAAAGTAAAAAGCCAAGGGATAAAAAGGAGAAGAGATTTTTTCTTTTGAGTCTTTGAGCATCTAGCATGAGACCTTTCTTGCCCTTCTCCCCCTCCTGCCTCCTTCCCCTGACCCAAGCACACACACATTGAATCCTCACAATTTTAAACCCCTTAAGGGCAAAACCTACTTTTGTTCTAGGAGCCTGACATAAGTAATTGCCCAATAAGTACTTGCTGAACAAATGAGTATTATTTCTCCCATTTTGAGAGCAAGGACTAAAGGATGAATCACTTAACACTGTAAGTGGCTCCAAACAGTATTTAAACATCACAGTGAAAGAGAAGCACCACATTCCACAGAAGAGCTAACAAGACTTTAGAAAAGAGAACACGTTCACCGTACCACAGCTGTCCGCCAAGTAAAGGTAGCCCTTGCCCCCAGTCCCCAACCCCAACCCTGCCCCTCATACTCCAGGGCAGACCAGCCCAAGGCTGACACCCTGTCAGCTTCCACCCGGCTCCCCAACTCCCAACAGATATGGCAGCAAGACCTCACGAAACAGGCCTCTATAATACAGATTCTATCTTCAGAGACATGAAAGAGGAAAAGCATCCATATAAGAGAATCATCTAGAATTCTCAAAAACTTCACTTACTATCAGGCTCCACTGGACCAAGGGCCCTGGAAGGAAGACCTCACCCATGTTCCTGCGGCTCCAGCAGAGCCTGGCACACAACCGATTCGCTCAATAAACATTTACTCAAAGGATAAAATGTTAGTAACAGAGCATTTTGGTGTACTAAACAGATAATCATCCTATATTTCCAAAATAACCTACCCGACTTACACAACCGTCAACATAACCTTTCCGTTGGTTAAATGTTAGGCAACATGTTTGAATGGAAAGCTTGTCCTTTAACCCTTCAGAGGTACCTGATTTTTTTTTAATCCTTATAACCACCAATCCCAAGTGGAAGTTATAGTTTCTGATTTTACGACCCTGATGAGCGACATCTCTCAGAAGCTCTGCGGGCACTTCCCGCACACTCAGTCACTGAAGCCTGCGAGGTGGTGCCCTCAGTGTCCACGTGTGCCAACCAGGAGACTCATGTGCAGCAGCTCGCCGGGCGCCCTGCTGTCACAGCTGCCTGAAGGCTAGTAATGTGACAAGCAGAGTGCCCTCCTGCAGGCACTACTCTGGGCACAGGTCACATGCAGAGGTCAGGGGGTGGCAGGCCCCCCTTCTCCTGCAGCTCATGCTCCAGAGGTAGGACGGGAGGGGAACATGGGAGCCTAGGACCAGAGCCCTGAAGAAACCCCCAGGGTGGGGAGGGGGGAGGCAAGGGAGAGGAGAGGGGTGAGATCTCACAGGCATGGGTAGGGGAAGGCCTCTCTGGCCGGGGGAAATCATCCAAAGCAGAGACCTGACAGAAGTGAGGAGGAGGGAAGTGTTCCATAGGGCACCTTGGGTCAGAGACTCCAGGATACACGCTACTCCCTCTAGAATGCCCATTTCTTCAGCAAATAGGACTCACCTCCTCTGTGCAAGGGCCGCATCTGGGAGCAAATAGCAGGAACCGTGACAGGGCCACCTGGCCTGACCATCCACCCTGGAGTTCTTGAGCCAGGATGGCAGGTACCCTCCCAAACTACTCAATCCACACCAGCCTCTCCATGGCGGCTCATGTGTGCGGTGGGGCTCATAAGCCTGGGTTTAGGAAAGGGAATGCGTGTGTGGCAGGGGAGGCATTTTAATAGGATCATCAATAAGGCTTCAAAGCCACCCCGGACTTTCTGACCATGTAAGTAAACTCCATGGAATCATATTTTGGTCAGATGAAGCCTAAGAGCAAACAAGAGTGGAGAAGCAACAGTGCCAACATTCCTGGCGCTAGGGAAGATCAATGACAGCACCAGTCTCCCCCACACCAAGATGATGTCAACCTTCAGGAACCTTCACTTTCTAAGAAAACCCACTCTCTTGGCAAAACAGAGCACAACAGGATCGTTTTCACGCTGTCAGTGGACGGAGGCACTGAGTTTCAGCAATGGGGGAGGGGCGCCAGGAGAGGGACAACCCTTCCACGGGGCAGTGTCGCTCACACTCAGCACGATTTCCACACCTCTCTCTCCACCCACTTCCTCCCTCACTTACCGGCAGCTGCTCACCGCCCTGCCCTGGCCCAGCACCAGAACGAACTGGGATCCACTCCAAATGCCAGCCCAGCTGTCTTTTAAAGTGCAAGAGCCTCGAAAGGACTAAGCAGCTTTTGCCACCCCCTTCACCCCCCCACGCCCCCATGCCCGCTTGGCCCTCTGGATGTAGCTACCGTTTTTCTAGCAGGAAAGTCATGTGGACATGAGGACAGTGATGTCCTCAAGTGATCTGGAATTTAGAAAAATGAAAATAAAAACCACTCCTAAAAATAAGAATGGCTAACCCATTTTATTATTGACATTTATTTTCACATGGGCCTCCAGCACTCTAAGCTGAAAGGAAACAGAATGAAGAAGCTCAGGTAAGGGCGCCTGGGTGGCTCAGTGGGTTAAAGCCTCTGACTTTGGCTCAGGTCATGATCCCAGAGTCCTGGGATCGAGCCCCACGTCGGGCTCTCTGCTCAGTGGGGAGCCTGCTTCCCCCCCTCCCTCTGCCTGCCTCTCTGCCTACTTGTGATCTCTGTCAAATAAATAAATAAGATCTTTAAAAAAAAAGAAAGAAAGAAAGAAAGAAAAAGCTCATGTAAGGTAACCCTACCTCAACTAATTTAAATGGCCTACTCTACTACCCCTTCCTGCCTGTTCATATTGACAAACACGTTTTGTGGGGAGTACCTCAGCAAGAAACTGTCAAGCAGGGTAGGTAACACTTTAAAGTATTTCAAAATGATATATTTTTACCACTGCATTTTAAACGATAATGGCTAAGTTAACTTGGCTCTGAGTTCTGTGGCCAACACAACTATCCAGCGGTCATTCATGCCCCTCGAGTCCTTGTTTCCAGTCTAATATCCTGCACTATTAAATAACCAATAATCCAGTGCTAGAAAGAGGAGGGGAGATCTAATTCTACAGGTCAAAGGCACTGGTATTAATCAGTCACGCCCAGAACTTTCGACTCCGGCTAGACCCCACTGCACACGCCCAGTCCCCAAGTCTCTGCACACCCTCATTTTCATACCTTGCCTCCACTTCTAAATCAAATCGCAACCCCTGCCCCTGTGTGGACCTGTGTTTAGTTGGGGAAAGGAGACGCAGTGAGAGCCATGATGGGAGGGGGGTGGGAGGATGACCACTGGGGGCTCTGAAGGTCAAAATTCTGTTTTCAAAAGTGCACTTCTGAAAAGGATGACAGAAAGATAAGATCTCATCTACTTCTTTGCCCAAACTTTCCATCAGATTCCACAGTATATACCTTATAATAAAGACAAGTACAAGGAAATAAAGGGGGACTTCGTGAATGACGCGCAGTTATGTGCACAGTATTTCCTGTCTGTGCCAGGAGCCGTGGGATTCTTAAAATGCCATCCTACAGAAATGCTTAAATCACCTATGATTACTACTTTTACACTCCCTGCCTTTTTTTTTTACTATTATAAAGCAGTATACATTCATTATAAAATACTGAAAGGAGGGAGAGTCACTTATAAACCTACTTGGGAATATTTGAAAAATATTTGTTCCAATGCACATATACAAGGCAAGAGAACCAAATATACTCTGTAAACTGTATATTTAAAAGTATAGCCTATCTAAATAATAATTCTACTTTGGAACATCTTATATTTCTGAAACAGTTAACAACACTAACTGCTAACTAAAATTAAGAGGCGCCTATGTGGCTCTGTAGGTTGAGCCTCAAACTCTATTTCTGCTCAGGTCATGAGCTCATGGTCACGGGATCGAGCCCCACATTAGGCTTTGCATTCAGCAGGGAGTCTGTTGGAAGACTACCCCACATTCAAGCTCTTGCCCCCTCTCAAATAAATAAATCTTTAATAAAAAATAAAATAAAATCAAGCTATCCTACTATTTGTCAATCAGAACTTTTTAACCAAAGAAAAAGAGACACTAAAGTCATAAGCTACAAGAAAAACAAACATTTCACAAAAGTGAGAAAGCCTGAAGATTGATGTAAAGGAATAAATCATGTGTCGACTGAACGGTAGAAGTACAATTTTTTTCTTAAAGGGAGGGTGGGTAACGAGAATTTCACATAGAAACAAATTCAAGTTGCATATTATCTTGACCCAAGTTAGTCAAAATAAATTACCTAGAAATATACAAAACAAATGCATATGTGACATAAGCACACTCCGAACTAAACAATATATTCCTTGTCAAACTCCATAAATACGAAATTGCACTGGAAGATGAAAATCACCTTCTTTCCCAGACTCTTGGTCAGGCATTTTCTGGTATTCCATACTGATGTTAGGGCTAGGTGTCAGAGTATACAGTATACTGTGCCAGTGCAACAACAAAAAAGTAAAATAAAATAAAAAATAAAAAAGGAGAAGAGTAAAGTTTATTACACAGCCCGTGTTCACTGCTCAAAACCAGGAAAACTCTGAGAGGTAAAATGAAACAAGAATTCTATTCTTGATCCCCAGCCCTACCACTATTCCTATCTTAAGTTCCAAGTGATGTCAAAATAAATTTAAATGTGAATGTTCCAGTTTCTTTTCAAATGCATTAGTCTGCTAGTGCTACAGTGTTGCACTGGGTGTATGTACGCCTGGCAATTCCCAGGGAACAACAGGACAATTCCTAAAATACAAAAGAGCAATACATGTTTACTTTTAATTCTTTTACTCTCTGTATTACCTTACTCACAAGTATGTAACTAAACAAATACGGAAGAATCATAAACTTTGATTTATTTCTTCCCACAGAAGGTGGCATTAATCCAATTAGAGATTTTCCTTACTTATTGATCAATTTGACTGCAAGCCCGTTAATTATATTCCTTCTTTAAACATCAGGGTAAGCTGTGATAACTATAAGCAAGGCATTTCCACATTCCCCAAATGCAAATTTAATCACAAACATTCCCAGTCTCCATGTTATGGTAGGGCCAAAGCTAAAAGCAATATACTGTAAATTTAAAAGGAGACACCCTAAGGGAAACTTTCCCATTTGGACTGATTTGCTGGTTTGATACTATATTTTGAGAATATTCCCAGGTCCTTCTAGCCTTACCATTACAGCCAGAATGATTTTTCAGGAGAGAAAAATTTAGGTGAAATATCCACAGACACCCCAAAGAGGGCATTTATATAAAGTTAAATTATAAGAGCACCACACAATACAACAAACATAAGACCACAATGACAAAATTTACTGATGACCAATTTGTAACAGGCAATGACTCTTGCCAATAGAAATGCCTGAGAGAAGACTATTTCCTATTTGGATCTCCTATTAGGAGCATTTTTTTTTTTAAAGATTTTATTTATTTGACAGATAGAGATCACAAGTAGGCAGACAGGCATGCAGAGAGAGAGGAGGAAGCAGGCTCCCTGCTGAGCAGAGAGCCTGATGCAGGGCTCAATCCCAGAAACCTGAGATCATGACCTGAGCCGAAGGCAGAGGCTTAACCCACTGAGCCACCCAGGTGCCCCTCCTATTAGGAGCTCTTTAATGTAAAAGTTAAAAACTAAACTGTGCTGCCCAACTCTAGCTCTTCAACGTCTGGCCTCTGTACATGGCCACAGTTTCCACCAGCGATAGTCCATCGCCTTGCGCCTACAACCCAAGAAACACTAACTCCATCCCCAAACCCGCAGAAGGGTGTACCCTGGATGAAGAGGTTTGGGACGATATGTGAAGTCTGCTTTGGGTCCCGTGGCACCAACTGTGAACTGACTGCTGGGACCGTCCTCCCTTCCACCGTGGTGAGAAGCTTGTGGCTGGGTCCGGCCGCCAGCCCAGCTACTTGGGCGTGACCACACATCCAAGTCCTCTTCTGCAGAGTGCGAATGGAAGCCATGGGCTCGCCTTCCAGCCTGTGCCTCCTCAAGGCCTGGCTCTGTCCCCACAGGCTCTTGCCCTCTCCTCCTGCGGCTCTGGTCCCCAGAGCAGCGTAACCATGCGGTTGAGGATGATGCCACGGGCGACAGCAGAGAAGCAGCAGCAGAACCCCGTTCCCTAAATGACCATAAGGAACAGAGTCCCTGCTCCCCTGGAACAGCAACTGTTCCTCAAGAAAGAAATCAGCGTCTCTCTCTGCTGCATTCCTCACTGTAACCCCTGTTACAGTGGCTGGCCCTTTTGCAAGTCACAAAAGTTATAAATTTGCCTCTGGAGTCAATGCAGGAGCCAATGAATAAACTATGCTTTATATGCAACTTGACAGGATGACATCTCACACAGGACTCAGGGCAACTGCTACTATCCTCTGAATATGAGCTTACATATTATCCCATATTCTCTCATGCCAGCCGGGGTACAGGTGACCTACGAACAACATGGGTCTGGTCTGCCTGGCTCCACTTACACGCAGATTTTTTCAATAAACAGAGAACAGTCCTATAAGTATATTATCTCTTCCTGATGGGTTTTTAACATTTTCTGCCCTCTAGCTTACTCTATTTTAAGAATACAGTAAATAATACATATAACATACAACACATAACATACAAAATCAGTGTTAATCGACTATTTAGGTGAGACTTCTCATCAAGAGCAGGGTGCGAACAGGTAAGTTCCGGGGGAGTTAAAAGTTGTCTTTTCAACGGCACATGGATTTTGGACAGCTAGGGTGCCCCGAACCAACTGTATTGTTTGAAGGTCAAATGTATTATTCCCGTTTTACAAAGCATAAAAAGGGCTTTAAGAAAGTGGCTGAACTGACGAAGGAACAGAGTTATGAGCAGAGTCAGGCACCAAAACCCTCAGGTCTGCAACCAGAGCAGAGGTCAGCAACTCCCATCCCCAGGCCAACTCTGAAAATTGGCCTGCTACTTGTTAGAAGTTTTGCTAGAACATGGCTTTGCACCTTTGCTTAGCTTTTGTCTCTGGATGCTTTCGTGGAGACAGAGACTTTATGTCCCACCAAAGCCTAAAACAGTTACTGCCTGGCCCTTGACAGAAAAAGCCCACTGAGCCCTGACCCAGGCCCATTCACCATGACAGCACCTCCACCAGTGGATAAAGTCCAGGCGCGTGCAGACTGTCTAAACAAAACACGTTTCTAGATGCAGTGTTCTCCCCACGTGATTTCCCCTTCCCACGTACAGCTGACGTGTCCTTGCTCTCTGCTCCCTGACCCCAGACCTCCCACTCTCGACCAGCATTAGGTTGTGTTGTGTCTCCCCAGCACACCGTGTTACGTCTGTGGAACCCAACACCTCTGGTTTCCTACCTTTTGGTGCTAACAAGACTCCTTAAAAAAAAAAAAAAAGTAATCTCAAACTTAAAATTTTATGTAAGTTGTTCAAAAACCAACATATTTGATTCAAGCTAAATTAAAAACCTGAAAGTAATAACACCAGAAACAGAAAACACAATGAATCAAATTCTGCATGCCTTATACTTTGTGGTATACAATCATTCTACTTCAGTTCTGCGCATAAAAGGCAGTTTCAAGAAACTAAAAACAGACACAGCGCTCCCCAAAATAGAACCCTCAAAGACCGCGAACCAGCAGAGTATGTTCATTTTATCCCTATTTCTAACCAGCTTTCCAGCTGCATCAGCAACTGGATATGAATGAGTCACAAAAGCTCTCGGAAGCATCACTGTGAATAAGGTACAAGAAAAACTGACTTCATACACACAATTCATTTCATACAAGTCCTTCCTGTCTACTCACCACACACTAGGCAAAGCTGTATAGTCGTCCAACACTCTGTAGCCTGAAGTAACTATTTTGAATTCCAAATACTCATCATCACTCAGGTGACAAGCTAGGTTGAATAAGATACAGTGTTTTCACCCCGTGGAGTCATTTCATGAGCCAACTTACTTCCAGAATTCATTTTTTATTTTGATTTTTATGAGTTTCAAGGTTAAAAAAAAAAAGTGAGACATTTCAACAAAAAAGGAAGACTACATTGGTTTTTGATGTAGAGTTCAATGGGAAAAAAAAAAATCCTATGACCCCACCCCTGCTACAAAATTAAGATTATTAGGGTTTGCTATGCTGTAATGGCAAATGCAACGGTTAAGTATGATGTGTGGCAAGCACTGAGACCAGAGCTTGCTCTGTACCACAGGCAGTTTGACCTTAAGCAAGTCCCAGTTTAACTGGGAGATAAGGGGGCTAAACATGAAAATCCCTTTCAGGGTTACAATCTAGGGCAAATTAATAGTACAGACAAGATTTGAAAGATCATTTGAAGACAGTTCTCTAGTACAATAAAACAGGCATTGATAAGGACAACTGGCCGCTCCCTGCCTCCACCTGCACCCCCAAATCAGTCAGTGACCAGTGACTCTGGGCAATGCAGCCCAAGTCCTTCCAAAGCATCCATCCTCCCACAACCCACCAGCAAGGCTCTTAGTTCATTCTGACCCTCCTTTTTACTCACCCGGCTACAGCCCAAACCTTCTGTCCTCCCCACTCCTGGCCTTACCGTCCCCCATGCCTGCTGGGGTGCTCTAGCAAATACAGAACCTCAGTCATGTTGCATCTTGCTGGGAATAATTCAATCCACCGAAAGGGCTCCTCTGGGTAACCCCTAGGTCTCCTCACATTCTAGCCCCCACCACCGCCAGGCCCAATTCCGTGGCAGCTCTGTGACTGGGTCAAGCAGGTTCCTACTCTCCATACAGGTCAGTTTCAGGCATGGTCAGCCTCCCTGGGACTCAGCCCTTCCCTCAGCCCGGGTCTGTGGGCCGCAGAGGGCCTGTGCACTTTCTGTCACACAATATGCCATTCTCTCCCAAGATCCCCTAGGTGTACCTACAAGGGAGCTGTGTGTGTCAGGAGAGCTTACGAGGAAAGACAGAAGATCAGTCTCCTGTGTGCGTCTTACAGCAAAGAGCATGACTCTCCACCACCTGGAATTCCGATGCACATCCCTGGCAAAACCCACCACATAAAGATATAATGAGGCTGGCGTCTGGACAAAGGGACCTCAGGAAGAGCGGCCTATTCCTCCCCCGACCCCTCCCATGAATACCAACAAAGAGGCACTCTGGCAGGAAGGACCATCTCTCGAGTCCTATGGAAGAAGGTGGGGAACAGAGTTAGAAAGCACTACATAAGAAAGACGCTGTTGGTTAGCAATCGCAGCTGCAATCCTTAGCGTCCTTTTGGGGCCAACCTGCTGCATTTAATGAGTGGAGAAATGGGGCTCCTTTCCAGCAGACCACGGGGCAAGTGGGGAGGGCTGGCAAGAAGGCACCAAATCAGAGGAGCTACATCTCAGCTCAAGGTTAGAGCTGTGAGTCACGGGATGGAGAGATTACAAGAGGTCAGAAGTATCAGCGGCGGGGAAGAAACGCAGACGGGCGTTCCCTGGCAGCTCTGGTGGCCCTGGGCTGGGAGGGACTACCCCTTTTTTTTTCATATGAGGGATGTATGTATTCTCAGGGAGACCAGGCTAATCCGATGAATAGGAAGGAAAGGAGGACTGTCACCTTCCACCTCTCCTGAGCTGAGCCCAGGAGAGAACTGCCTTCATGCCTGCCTGCCAGTGATGTGATGGGTTGGCCGTGATCTCAAGTCAGCAGCAAGCCAGCCGGGCCCACCACTGCAGTGGAGGACAAGACTACTTGCCTTGGAGCTTTCCATCTGAGCCAATGTGATGGGCCAGACGGCATTCCGTGAGCTTTAGCAACTCCAGAGACTGCTTCTGACAAGTTCTCCTACCTAGCCTGCCACGGAAGAAGGAGGCAGAGGTCTGGAAGGGGGGCGGTGGGGTCTGAGATTACAGGTATGGTCTGCAGTGAAGGACCAGGGCATTGGGGACTGCTGGCAGTACTCACCGGTACAGATGGGACAAGGTGATCCCAAATTAGGCTGTTGTTTTTTTGTTAATTTTTTTTTAATACTTTAAAAAGGTTGATTTATAAATAGTTTGCATGTTTGGGAATTTTGGAGAGGTAGTTAAGATTAAACAACAAAGATTATAAAATGAGGACCAGTAATTAAGAAGAAACTAAAAAAGAAGGAAATCAAAAAAGGAAAAAAAAGGTGGCACAGGTTGTTTTGTGTTTTAGATGGCTTTTTTTCCTACAAGCACGAACCAACTATAATTCACGGAGGAAATGCCATGGTCTGCGTTTATATTATACACAGACCTAGATTCCTTTTTTTTTTTTTTTTAATCTATTTTGCACTACATAGAAAGGCCACTTGGCCACTTCTTTCTAGAAGAAAACATTAATAGCATCACTTAACATATAAAAATTTTAAAATATGTGATAACAGGATTCAATAACAGCTATTTTCAGGTAAAGAAAACAAGAAAACAGCCACAGATCAACTGTAGTAAGAACTGTATTCCCAAAACCGAGCTTTAAAGTTGAATGTGCTGGGTTCCAGAGCCATAAGCCCCTGAAAGAGGGAAGTGGCGGGGCGGGGGAGGGGGGCAGAATATGGAACAGCAGAGCAGGCACCTGGGGGCACTCGGAAATCCTGTCAACAGTCCCCCCCAGCCACACAGCATCCACCAGTTCTACAGATGGAGGACATACACCGAAGAGAACAAAACAACAGAGGACAAGACAGACACAGACACCACTTAATTTCAATACAAAGGCTTCCAAAATTTAGAGTCACTCAAACTACTTCTAAGAAAGTAAACAATTTCCCAAAGCCCCCTCTATAAAGCTGCTGGGCATGAAAACTACTGTCTGATAAAGTTAAGAATATCACCATTTGACAAACAGAGTAATCAATTCAGGTGAAGAATCATCAATGGATGCTAAAATTAGTGGATGGCCACTAGAGGAAGAAAAGGATGGTTCTCAAAAGATCTCCCAATAAAATATGTATTAATTAAATGGGGAAACAGTAATCTTACAGTGGAGACTTAGCAAAAGACCAGTTAATTGTGCCCATGGAGTCATAATGACATTGTATGCACCCTGATATGACGCCCCAAGAAGAACACATGTCACAGCCAGGGACCTAGCCTATAAACCCAAACTGAGGGATGCTGCAAGATAACTGGACAGTACTTTTTGACAATGTCAAGGTCATGAATGTCAAAGGCAAGGTCAAAATTAAAGGACACTTAAGAGACATGTTGAGTGAATGCTTTATATGACCCTGAACTACACTCTGGATGGTACTTTTTGTTTGTTTGTTTTTAGTTTGTTTTTATTTTTGCTATCAAGGATGTTATTAGGACACTAGTGATATATAGTCTGTGGATTAGCAAACAGTATTATGTCAATGTTAATGTCCTGGCTCTGACGATCACACTGTGTTTATATAAATCAGTATCCTTCTTAGAAAATACACACAAGTATTTAGGGGCAAAAAAGAGTATTATGTCTACAAATTACTCTCAAACGGCTCAAGAAAGAATATACACAGATAGAGAAAAACGGTTAAGGCTGATGCAGAAAATGTTAACAATCAGGGAACTTGGATGACGGGCATATCAGAGTTCTTTGTACTGTTCTTGAAATTGTTCTAAGGCAAAAAAAAAAAAAAAAGAAATTGTTCTAAGGCTAAAATTATTTCAAAATCTAAAAAAAAAATACCAAGGAGAGAGGTAAAAATGATAGTGATGGTTTTCTGCAATTCTACATACTCTATCCACCCAAATAAAAATCACAAACTACGGAAAAAGATTTCTTAAGCGTTCCTTAGCAGTTCAAAGAAATTTTTAGCAGTTAAAGCAAGAACCTTTTGATCTATATAATCTGTTTTAGTAAGCCAAAGGTTCCAGTATTTTACCTTGGATCTTTTTTTCCCTTCTCCTTTTTTTAAAATAATCAACATGGCAATACTTCATTACATTCTTTGAGGTTTCCTGGACAAAAACCTGTTACTATTTCTGTCTCTAATTCATCCTTTTTTGCCTGCTGTGTTGCGAGCATGACATCAATTTATTATAACCAATAATTTAAAGTACCTCATAGTCACTAAATTACCACCATACACACTGATGATTCAAAGGGGGAAAAAAAAACCCAGAATGTACTACTAGAACTAGCACATTCATCAGCTGTTCAAGAAAAAGACTGGTTCTTACATTTCCCCTTAATATAAAGTAGCCATCAATCTACATGCATTCTACAAAGCTTCCTGATAAGTAGGAAAAAGTATATATAGCTCTACCAGATCCTATTTTAGCTACTTGCTGAAAGATACATATTCAAACCTAAAGGGTCCTATAACTACAAAACATTAGGAATCTGACATTTCTAGTGAGGACTATTAGTATCAGCCACTCCAATATTCAGATACACAAACCCACATACACTTATTCTGCTCAAAGACCCATATACGCTTACTCTGCTCAAAGTGAAGAACTTTAATTTTGATGACAGTTTCCTAATAATTTGTTGTCTCCCCTGTCGGGAGACATGGTTTTGTTTTCTATTTCAAGTACCTATAGCTAGTAATATGTTCCACTGCTAAAATAATAGTGTTTAAGGGCATTTAATTTTTGATGGTTATGACACAGTGTTTGCATGATGAAATGAGAAGTTTAACTTCAAAGCCAAACCCAAGCCTGCCCTCCTTTCAGTCCTACAGGCAGTCTCTGGGCAAAGAGGTACAATCCAGGAAACAGACCAAGGCCACAGGGGCATGGTCAGGCCCACATGCCAGGCATGAGCTTATAGACAGAAAATGGAAAACTTAACTGGCCTCAAAGCAGCAGGAGCACCAATTCCCGGGTGATTGTCTTTAAAGAGTACATGATGTAGTCCATGAAAGAAAGCAACTAAGCCACAGAGACAGGATGGGGGGACAGGAGTGGGGTGGAGGACACCTCGTGACACAGGGGGCAGTGAATAAGCAGCTCCGCATCCCCGGCTCTGAAGACAAAGTTAAGCTAACTGCTGGGTCACAGCTGAGACTGGTTTCCTACAAAAATGGTCTGGAACAAAGCACTTCTGTGTGCCAACTGCATAGAAGTAACACTTCAGAAAATAAAGTTATCACAGTATTCACTGGCAGAGTATGGTGCCCTACATAAGTTAGGTGCTATGGAAGCTATAAATGAAAGCAGAGTTAGACCACATCAGTAAACCAGCTACAGAAGAGAATCAAGGATTAAAACAGTGCTATACGACCTATGAGAAAACAAGTGCAGTTTTTTCTTTTTTTTTGCACACTGAAGGACCCCAAGGGTGGGGTAGAATGAATGCATACTCCCACAGTTTAAAGGCATAGCCTAAATGGTCCTCTGATAAATATTAAATTTCTTTGTTCATTTTTACTCTTAAAAATGCATACAAGGCAAGCTGGTACAACCACTCTGGAAAACAGTATGGAAGTGCCTCAAAAAGTTGAAAACAGAGCTACCCTGCAACCCAGCGATCGCACTACTGATATTTACCCTAAAGATACAAATGTAGTGATCCGCAGGGGCAGGTGTACCCCAATGATTATAGCAGCAATGTCCACAATAGTCAAACCATGGAAAGAGCCTAGATGTCCATCAACAGATAAACGGATAAAGAAGATGTGGTATGTGTGTGTGTGTGTGTGTGTGTGTGTGTGTGTGTGTGTGTATAATGGAATACTATGCAGCCATCAAAACCCCAAAATCTTACAATCTGCAATGACTGGATGGAACTAGAGGGTATTATGCTAAGCAAAGTAAGTCAATCAGAGAAAAACAATTATATGATCTCTCTGATATGAGGAAATTGAGAGGCGGGGGGGGGGAATGAAATAAGATGGGACCAGGGAGGGAGACAAACCATAAAGGACTCTTAATCTCAGGAAACAAATTAAGGGTTGCTAGGGGGCTGGTGGGGGAGGGATGGGGTGGCTGGGTGATGGACACTGGAGAGGGTATATGCTATGGTGAGTGCTGTGAATTGTTTAAGACTGATGATTCACAGACCTGTACCCCTGAAGCAAATGATACATTATATGTTAATAAAATTAAGTAAAAAATCAAACAAACAAACAAAAAAAACTACAGGTAACTGCTCAAAAAAAAAAAAAACAAAAAAAAAAAACCGCATACAAGTTTGCATTATACTCTCTGATACCCATGTCTGTGTCACTGTGAAATGTCTCTCTCTCTCCCAATCCTGACGCATCACAGTGTTCTGGGGTCTTAGGCCACATTTATCCTCTGGCTACTGGCATAGATCAGCACATACCTAGATACCATTTTGGAGAAACCTGATTCCAAAATTAAAATTATATGTCAAAAGCAACAAGACCAGACAAAACAAAACAAAACCAAAAACAAAGAGACAAAATTTGAGGAGGGGTGAGGTCTTAAATGGGCTATCTGAAACAAATTTGTCTAGTACATTTCTCAAAAACAGTCGACTCCTGACAACTGTTTTTCATATTAACAAGCATTTAGAGTCAAAAAGAAAAAGAAACCACTCACTACCTAAAATGGGAATAAAAGGCTTTTCTTCTATACCTCATTTTTTGGAAACAAACAAACAAAAAAGAATCTTTGGCTAAAAGAAGAGGAAAAAGTTACACCCATATAAAACTTCAGAATGGGAAGAATTAGTATCACCAAGTGCTTCTCAAGTTTGCCAACTAACAACAGTATTTTAAAAATTATTCATTCCAGTTTTGAGAGTACAACTCATGATGCTGGCTGGCCGCCAACAGCTATAGACTCTAGTACTTTATACAATATTTCAATTTCAATGTTAACAGAATACTTTTCTTAAACCTCAAGGTACCTCTATCATATTCCCTATCTATGCTAATTTATCAAACATCTAAGTGTCTAATGCAGAAGCCTCTTAGAATACAGAAATGGTTAAGACAAGACCCAATCTACCAGGGGAAAAAAAACAAGTCAAACATTGGTGCAAAGAAACACTCAAAGAAATTTGATCTTCAAGGACCATATTATCAAAACAGGAAGACTGTTTTACTAAATTTACCAATAGTTGTAGAAATCCTCTTAAAAGGAGGACTATGCTGCTCTGTAACATGGGCAGGTATTACCCAAAGGAACTATAATTATACAAGGCTATCTCAAGATGGATTTAGACTTCCTGCCCACCCGCCCCCTTTTTCTTGGAGTATAAGTAAAAAGTAAAAGTGCTCAGTGGGATTGAGCAAGACAGGGTCCCATCATGGGGAGAGGGCTGCCAGGCACAGTGGCCCAGTAATGGGTGCTGGAGCCCTGAAGGTAAGGTACCTATGTGTTCACGAGTGTCACAGAAATAGTGGACTGACCATGTACAATGCAAATTAATCCAATGAGTAACTATATCTGAGGATAATGGGACTTAGATGACTCAACTGTCAAAGAAAGGAGATAAAAATATGAGAAGGAAGATAATAGGAATAAATTCTTTAGTGCTGAAATGGGATTTGGGGTATCAGTATCAACTCACAGATACACACACACACACACACACACACTTGGTCTGGTTTAGTTCACTGAACAGTGCTGGGAGCAGCAATACCCCAACAGCACTGAGCACACCTAGAGCCTAGAGGCCTAGGCTTCTAGACATTTTTCATGAAGAGGAACTAGGGTCTCTTAGAGAAATGGCAGACTGTAAAGCTGTGGCAGAGAAAAATATAAAAGCCTGAGATATTCTGCTGTGCCAGAAAGCAAGAAATCGCCCCAAGAATGACAGAGACACATCAGAAAGACACAGAAACTGGCAAGAAAGGGCTGTCTGTCACTGGATGAATCTGGGATGATTTAAACACAGAAAACTAATAGTAAAAGATTATAACCCAAGAGCCAAGATATGGAAGCAACCCAAGTGTCCACTGATTTGATGAGTGGATAAAGATGTAGTATATAAATCCAATGGAAGATTATTCAGCCATAAAAAAGAATGAAATCTTGACATTTGCAACAACACAGATGGAGCTAGAGAGTATTGTGCTAAGTGAAATAAGTCAGAGAAAGACAAATACCATTATGATTTCATTCATATATGAAATTTAAGAAAGAAAACAAAGGGGAAAAAAAAAGACACAAACAAAAAAAATCAGACTTTTAAATACAGAGAACAAACTGGAGGTTGCCAGAAGGGAGGTGAGTAAGAAGGCAGGGTGAAATAGTTATAAATAAATAAATGAATAAAGCACTGTAACCCACTGAATAAATGAGGAATAAATGAGTCTATACTCACACAAACACACACATGAATAGATATATGGGAAAAACAAGCTTTTCCTTACTTGCAACTAATAAAAGCAGAAAGAAGGGAAATAGAAAAGCACCATTTGGCAATCATTATAATAATATTGTATTCAGCCAAGAGACATCAAGGGTTGCTAAAACTAGCAGCTGTGATTTTGATGAGGAACAGGATATTTACACAGCCTTAAAGTATCTCTCCACAGGACATTTCTTAATGAGAAAAAGAAAGTTACTTTACAGTAAAAAGCTGGAAGATACCACCTCAATCAAGTGATCAGTGTTAATACCAGCAATAACAGAACAAATCAAAATCATGACCTGCTGGAATAAAAGATGAGCACAGCATTGCTTTGGTAATATTCCTGCCCAAAATGCACAACTTGGATCTAATCAGGAGGACACAATAAACAAATCCAAATGGCTAAACACTCCACCGGCTTGTAATCCCCCAGAGTGTCAAGGTCTAAACATCAAGGCAAGAAAGGCTGCAGAACTATTTCAGATTGGAGGTGACTAAAGAGAACATTCAGAGCACTGAAAATGCCATCTATTTTAACAGAACCTCAATTCATACAAACTTTAGAGACATGACAAAGGGATATATACCCGGAATGCCATGTAGGTTTTTCTGTTTCAAGGAAAAAGGGTTAAGTTAAAAACCTTCATCACTGAGGCTTCGAGACTGGAAATTGTTATACAAATTCAGCGTTCCATAGGAAAAAAACTGCTAAACAAAAATCATAAACACAAAGTCAGTTGCTATGCAACAATAATGAAATATGTTTGCATGAAGTCAACAAAGGAGAAGAAAAGGCAGTGCAAAGAAATTTTCTGTATTTTCTGTGCTAAATTTCCAGGATCAGCTGTAAACAAATCAGAAACTGCTCCAACACCAGACGTGTTTGTTTAAGATGCACACAGTAGCATGCTCTAGCTTATGGGAAGGCTGGGCAGATACAGGGCTATGTTACAAACAAGGTTACTGGCACGTGATTGATCTGCACTAAAAGACAACTTAAATGGCAAGACCAACACAGAAAATATAAAAAGTGCCTTCAACTTTATAATTTCGACTCTTTAAGATTCCTACAGGTTTAGTGCTGTTAAAATGCCAATCAAGCTTCTCCAAGCACTTATCTTTAACTCTTGGTCTAGTATTTCTCTTCCCCCACCTACCCACTAGCCCTGGAAAAACTCTCTGAATGCTTCTGGTAAAAACCATGCAAAGGAAAAAAAGGATTGGAGCAGGGGCAGCGGGGAGGGGGGAGGCTCAAAACCGAGCTCTGTTTTTAACGCTGGAGTTAAGATTTGACTGTAATTACTCATTAAACAGTTTGCGATTAGACGGTACCTTTTTTTGGTCAGGGCTTTGAAACATGTGGCCACAGGCACACTGGAATGGTAAGATCGCACAGCAGAAAGCTCAGGAGGCCAAGAGGCTGAAGGCTCTACCACACCTGACACCAACCTCTGGAAACCGTACTTGTCCCTGCAAAAACACTGCAATTGCCAGAAAAATGCACTCTGTTGTAACAGCCTAGCAGTGATACCGAGATACCTACATGGGTGCTGCTTTGAAATCTCAAATCCTCTTACGTTTAAAAATCAGAAGTAGCTACTGTGAGTACCGACAAACTCAGACCGAAGTTGTAATAAAAATATCAACAGTAAGGAGGAAGACTGCTTTGAATCTCAAAGTACTGCTTTGAATCTCAAATCCTCTTAAGTTTAAAAATCAGAAGTAGCTACTGTGAGTACCGACAAACTCAGACCGAAGTTGTAATAAAAATATCACGGTAAGGAGGAAGACTGCAGCAGCGAGACGGGGGAGAGACGGAGGAGTCCCTCATGTCAGACACAGGGGTGCGGTGGAGAGTGGCAACTTCACGTCACCAGGCACCTCATACTTCCCCTGTCCCCACAGGTACTGGACACAGACTTACCAGGCCTATTTGTATCATAAAACACTACCATTTTTACATCCCTTTTTTGGGGAGACACTGACCATAGCAAGGTCTGCATCAGCCTCAGCCCACAAGTTCCTTGTATCTCTATCCACCATCTTAAAAAAAAAAAAAAAAAAAAAATGACTGGGGCACCTGGGTGGCTCAGTGGGTTAAAGCCTCTGCTCAGGTCATGATCCCAGGGTCCTGGGATCGAGCCCCGCATCGGGCTCTCTGCTCAGCAGGGAGCCTGCTTACCTCTCTCTCTGCCTGCTGATCTGCCTACTTGTGATCTCTGTCAAATAAATAAACAAAATCTTTAAAAAAAAAAAAAAAGACTATTTTCAGTTGGTACATCCTCTAAAATTTTAATAAATTTTTATGTACTTTGGTACATTAAACGATGTATGAAGAGCTGAAAATACTAGGTGAAGACCATCACTCATGGAGCCAATGATTTAAAAGATTTTCTTGGAGTATACTAAGCCTACAATCAGAGCAAACTGAAGTTTGAAAGGCCATTAAAAAAACGAAGGGGTATGTATAGAATCTTTAGTGGCTACTGAGTAAGACTTACAAGGGGCTGCCAGGGCACAGACTCTCACATAATTTTAAAATACAGAGGAAAGTAAACTCTTCCAAAATAATTGCTCAAATCAAAATAATTTCCAACTGTAAACAGATTTAGAGTGTTCTTGTGCCAGCATTTTTTTTTAAAAGATTTTATTTATTTATTTGAGAGAGAGCATGACAGAGACAGAGAGCGCGCTCAGGGGAAGGGGCAGAGGCAGAGGGAAGAGCAGACTCCCTATTGAGTAAAAAGCCCAATATGGGGCTTGATCCCTGGATCCCAGAATCATGACCTAAGCTAAAGGCAGGTGCTTAACCAACTGAACTATCCAGGTGCCTCTCTGATGCCAGCATTTTTATTACATGCTTCTAAGAGACTGCTGTATGACCTTGGCCATCCTCTGGAGTCCGTCAACAAGGCTTTGGGTAAGAGTCCCACCTATGCGGACTTCTCCATGCCACCCACTCCTCCACCCCCAGAGTCTGTCACTGGTTTCCTAGAACACCCTGTCCCTGGCTCTGCTGGTACCACCTCTCTGAGAGATGTGGGATTATACACCATCCCTCCCCTGAAGGACTAGAGGCTCCTTGAAAGTAAGGTTCTTATCTTTTTCATCTTTACTCTGCTGCCTGGCTAAAAGAAGGGGAATGCTTTTTACTCGCGCATTAGTCTGTGCTGTTTCTATCAGGTGGTAAAAATGGCATCTAAAAAAAGCTAGTCTCTACTCTGAATTACTCCACTGGGCACTCTTATTTACCTATGAAGAGGAAGGGGTTGGGGTTTGAGCACTGTAACACTGCTTGCTGGGAGAAAATCATCAGGATGAAAGCAAGCTGATTCTAAGAACATCCCAGGCACGAACGACTATCTGAATACGCTCAACTTGGCTCCTTCTACTTCTTACCTTCCTCATCCTCCACCTCCCACTCTGAACCTACTGAATTCGTAACTCATCCTTCAGACACTCCCTCACAGAGGCGGCCCTGCCCCACCAGCCCAGGTCAGACCTTCCTGCTCTTTTTGCTAACAGCCCTCTATACTTTGTCTTCGTACTACAGAGAACCCACGCTGTAAAGAATGCAATAGTGCATTTGCACAGACGTATGCTCTGGGGTGCAGGGACCTCCCCATTGCTCACCCCTGACTTCCCAGTGTCAGGCACACAGGAAGCACACAACTTTTTGCTAAGTGTTGAATGAATCACAGATGTTTATATATTTTCTGTCTCTTCCTTTAGAAAATTCCACAACAGCAAGGATGGGTACAGGTTTACTCAGCTTGGTACCCCTGCTTTACCACACCACCATCTCCTGGGAGGCATTTATTAACTAACTGATGAATGAACAAATGATGAACAATTCATGTACATCTCTTCAAAATCACTCTCATCTTTTGTTAATATTCACCTCGGTATGAAACACAGAATGTGATCATCTTCTGTTAAGCTGTTCAGACTTGTTCTGAAAACTTTTGCCATTACTGTTAAGGTTAAGTGCTCTGCATTAATATTCTAGATGCCTAAGGCACATGAACAACCAAAAAAAGAACATGGAGGGAAAGAAAAAAAAAAAATCAAACCCATCCTCAGAGAAGATCAATTCAACAATTTTCCATATCCTCATTATAGTCAAGCACAAACCTGCCCAAGTTTAATATTATTAAAATACAAAAATGGAAAGAGCCCCTTGCCCAGATTACAAACGGTTAGAACAGTACCAAATAAAAGCACATCAGCCTGGACTAACCATTAAGTAGGGTATAAAAACCTCCTCCTTGACCACTACACACCTATTAAAATGGCTAAATCCAGAACACTGACGACACCAAGTGCTTGAGAGCCTAAGAGTGGCAGAAACTCCCATTCATTGCTGGAGGGAAGGCAGCGCGGAAGAACCACTCTGGGAGAGGGCGGCAGCTTCTCACAAAGCTAAACACACTATTACCGTCCGTCCAGCAATCACAATTCCAAATATTTACCCAAACGACTAACAACGTATGCCCACACAAAATCACGCATGCAAATGTTTTATAGAAGCTTTATTCGTAATTGCCAAAACCAGAAGCAATCAAAATGTCCTGTGAGAGATGAACAGACCGTAGAACATCCAGGCAATGGAGTGTTATTGGGTAATAAAAAGAAATGAGTTATCAAGCCACAAAAGAGGTGGATGAAACTGAAATGCATACTCCTAATGAAAGAAGCCAGTCCAAAAAAAACTGCATACTGTATGATTCCAATCTTATGACATTCTGGAAAAAGCAAAGCTGCAGAGACAGTTAAAAGATCAGAGGCTGCCAAGGACTTACGAGGGTGGAAGGTGCAGGGGAGGAGCACTGAGAACCCTGGGATCTTGTAGTTCAGGGAAACTGTTCTGTATGACACGGTCATGAGGGGCACAGGACACTGTGGACACAGGGATGGACACGTTATACTGCACACAGTGTACACGAGAATGATGGGTACATACTGATCAAAACCCAGAGAATTTTATAGCACAAACAGTGAACCTTAACATAAACAATTTTTTTAAGTCATTTAAGAGGAGAGGGGACTCCAGGATGGAATGCAGCCAATGACAAAAGAAACTGTTCTACAAATGTATGAGACAATCACACCAAGGGGAGGGTGGGGGGGGGGGGAAGGTTGCTGACCTAAGTTTGGAAATGAGTAGAAACTAAGACTAAGGGAAAATGAAACTGTCCAAGAGCACTGTGTCTGATAAGGTTTCTCATGGGGACACATGTTAGATTCAGAAACCACTCTACATGAACACTGGGACTGAACAATTAACTAAAGGGATGGTGAGTGGAGACAGACAGGGTTCTCACTGCTCAAGCAGGAGATTACAGTAAAACAAAAGGAGGGGGCCGGAACACCCCATGTGCTGACGATCTGACCTAGAGACGTCGCATGCCTACTATGTAGATCCAGGAGATCACACTCAGAAATGGTTACACATTTGTGCATACACGTGGGCCAGTACACACACAAGCCTCCTGGCTCTGTCATACGAGTGGACCTAGAAGCAACTGACACCCCAACAGCAACAAGTACACCGAGTACCCAGATCTTGGTTTCTAGTGCCATTTTCCAATAGGAGAGTGGGCTCCTTGAAAAAAAGGGCTGATTCCAGGACTTCAGCAAAAAATTTACAAGATGAGCCTACAGTATCTTCTAGTGCCAGAGACTAAGGAAGTGCTCGAGAGAGGAAGGGAACAGGGGGAGGGGGAGAAGGGGAAGGAAAAGGTGGGGGGAATCTAACTGAAAGAATTCCCAATGGACAGGGTGGAGTAATTTTAGCAACCAAATTAAGTAATGTGTAACCTGAAATGCAAAATAAACATCTATGAGTCCTCACTGATACAAATGAACAGTTGAATAGATAAATGGGCAAGAACAGACAAATCTGTGCAGAATTCTAAATAATACATGTAGTCAGTCCAACCTCGGGTTGTGGGAGCATAACTCCTCACTCCTTAGTGTGGACTGTGCTTAATGCCTTCCTTCCAGAAGGCAAACTCGGGGAAGGGGAGGAGAGTTTTTACAGAGGAGAAACCTAACACTCCCTCAAACACTTGCCCTAACGTCAGCAGTGCTAAGTCGCCTTGACGGTATTATTCCTGATACGATGTGCAGAGAATGGCACTTCACCTCTGTGGTCTTCCTCTCAAACTCCATAACCCCAGTCTGATCACAAGAAAAGCGTCAGATAAATCCTAAAGAGGGACTTTTTACAAAATATCTAACCAGTATTCCTCAAAAATGTCAAGGTCATCAAAAACAAAGAAAGCAGAAGAAACGGTCACAGACCAGAGGGGTCCAAGGAGATGCAATGATTAAAATTTTTTAAAAAAAAGGACAGCAGGTATAGACTAAAAACATCTAAATAAAGTATGGCTTTTATCTTCATGATAAAGATATATAAATCCCAAACTCTCCCAAAGGCAAAGTTTATTTTAAAACAAAACAAACAAACCTAAATCTCTCTCTCCTCACTGTTCTGTAAACCACGCCAAACCTTAGCCCAGTGATTCTCAAAGTGTGGTTCCTGGACCAGCAGCATCAGAACGCCTGGCAACTTGTTAGAAATGCCAGTTTTTCAGGCCCTGCCCCAGATGGGCTGGATCGGGTCCAGGGATGGGGCTCAACAGCCTGTGTTTTAGCCCCTCAGGTGTCTCTGCTACATGGTAACGTATAATTATCTGCACAGAAGTTCTGATTTCTGATGGGTGGGACTTCAGAACCAGGTGAGGACAAACCAAGCACTAAGAATGGCCATTAGTGAATGCTTAGCATCTGTGAAGTACTTACCGCAACATGACTTAAGAAACACCCCCAACACTAGAGAAAGAGAGGGGTCTCCCTCGGGCCACAGCGACATGATGGGACTGTGGAGCCTCTGTCCTGCTCTCTCCAGGGGCTACATGTCTGGGTTACAGACTACTCATCTGAACAGCTGGAACACACCATTGCAAACCAGGCGGCTTAGAGCAACAGAAATTCACTCTCTCAACCTTCTGGAGGCTGCAAGTCTGAAATCCCACAGGGCCGTGTTCCCTCTAGGGAAGACTGCGCCCCTCACCTCTTCCTGCTTCTGATGGCTACTGGCTTTCTGGGCCTGTGGCCACAATGCTCTAGTTTCTGCCTATCTTCTCCTTGGTGTCCGTGTTATTTTTCTTTGCTTCTCTCTTATATGGACTCTAACAATGGCATTTAGGACCCAACTGGTTAACCTCATCTTAAAATTCTTAGTTTAAATCCATCTGCAAAGACCCTTTTTCTAAATAAGATAGTATTTACTAATTAAAGGGATCAGGATTTGGTATCTTTGGGTGGCCATTACTCAATCTACTACACATACTCTAAGTCAAGATGACATCAGTGGATTTCCCCTACAAAATTATAGCCGAGAATGAAGACTTCTAACCAAAGATCTGGCACTATTTTTCTTCCTAGAGGGATGGCCACAGAATACCACATAAAATCAACTCTGAATGCAGAATATTACCATCTTCTCTACTACCTAAAAATTCAATTATACCATTAATAAACACCTTCATCAAGGCCAGAGAATTCAGAGGACTTGTTTCAGAAGACTGATCAACCAGCATCTTTAAAGTAACTTTTGAGAAATTTTAAGACTATCTTAAAGATCTGAGAAACTGATCCAGGAGTATTTTCTCTGCTCCTGTCTTTTGCATTAAAAACTTCCTAAATCTAGGGACTGGAGAGCAAGCACTTTTTTTGTTGGTTCATGGGTTGAGGTCCACCACTTCAAACCCACTTAAACCAGTGGTTTCCAGCTAGACATTTACATTAGCTTGGCAAGGGTCTAACAAATCAAACTTACAGAGTACTATGGGGTCTAACTACTGCCCGCTGAAAATCATCTTAAACAGATGAATATACTGAAAATATCCTACCAAAGAAATGCATGAAGCATGGAAGTTTTCCCTTTGTCTAAAATTGTCAACAACTGAACGTTACTGGTTCTTTTCAAAGGACTCCTGGCAACACTTACAATAAAAAGGTAGAGTACAGTGCAGTCTGATACAGAAAAAGAAAACAGAATTGCATTAGAGTTAGATGGTAGGCTCTGCAGTTAGACTGCCTGGATTCAAATTCTGAATTGGGCACATTAGCATCTGTACAATCCAGGATGCATCCAACAACCTGTTTTCAGAGAAAAGAGTAACCAAGGCTTGGGAGAGCACAGTTTAGACACATTTAGACACAGCAAAAGTGCAGGATGTCCTTCAACCCTCATCCTCTCCAAAACCAAACTATTTACTACAAAGGCTTAACTGAATCGATGTTCAATTATAACTTTCTCCTGAAATTAACAGTAATTTCTGCCCTCCTGGTAAGTGCCCACTTGGAAACTTTATTAATCTACTGTAACTATTACAAAATGACTTAGATCACTTGGTAATCAGCAAGCTCTTTGTCTATTAGGAATTTTATATGTCAAAGATTATACCAGAAAGGCTACATCTCTGGTATATTTCTCTATCAGTTAGTTACAGATATGAAACAGCTGCTCGATGCATGCATCTCTATGGAGTGACTGGCTTATCTTTTTTCAAAATAAGCAAAACCATGCAGATTTAAATGAACGTACCAGAATGTCAAACTCCATGATAAATATAACCTCTGTATCACAGGGACACAAGCCCCACTGCTACTTACTCCAATCAAACAATATTCCAGCCTCTGCCCAACTGTGGCCCACCAGTCATCTGTGGCCCACCAGTCCTTGGCTCCCCCCCTGAGCTTTATCACTTTTAAGAAGTATTCCCAAGCATCAGTCATCAGGAGATTGAAAAGTCTGAATAGTGAGTGTTCAAATACTTTCAAGTTCAAACTAAGCTAATGTCAACCAAAGGTAAGGCCTTCCTCCTATTTCCTGGCCTCCCTGGCTCAGTCTCCTTTGCTGGATTCCTCTTCATCTCTGACTTCTAGCCCCTGGAAGCCCTGGGCTCAGCCCTAGACTTTTTCTCTATCTCCACTAACTCCCTCGGTGATGTCATTGCTCCTCTGGCTTTAAGTACCATGGAAATAAATGCAGCTGACTCGCACTGCTATCTCTAGCCTGAACTTCCTTGTCTTCCCCCATCCCTGTAACTCCATCCCTCTGACGGCTCAGGCAGCCTTCCTATCTCCCACATATCATTGCTCAACAAGTCGTATCAGCTCTACCTTGAAAACTCATCCACAGGCTAATCACTTCTCATCGCCTGCACCAGCTATCTCTCTCTCTGAGTTCCCAGAAGTGCTTGCTCACCAGTCTCCCTCCTCCCCACTCCTGCTCCCCTACAGGGTTCTCCACACACCAACCAGAGTGGTCCTTTTGAAACAGCTCCCTGGACTCCACTGTCCTAATCCCCTGGTGCCTGCCCAGCTTACTCAGCACAGAACCCAGGGCCTTCACTGGGGACAGGCCTTATAGGATCTGGCCCCTGCCACTTCTGTGCCCCAGCCACCCAGACTCCTTGCTGTCCTCATCACACACACCCATACACTTCCTGCCTCCAGGCCTTTGCATGCCCAGTTCCCTGTGCTAGAGATGATCGTCCCTGGTTCACTTACACTTTCCCAGCTGGGCTGGCACTCCCCAACCCCTCTAGCATTCTATCCCCTTACCATGCTGTATTTCTTCAGAGAGCTTAGTACCACCTCCAGTATACACTCGTCTCTTCTCACGTCCCCATAAAGAAGTAAATGCATCAAGGGAGCAAGCTTTGGGGCACCTGGGTGGCTCAGTCACTGAAGCGTCTGCTTCGGCTCGGGTCATGATCCCAGGGTTGTGGGACTGAGCCCCACATCAGGTTTCTTGCTCGGCAGGAGCCTGCTTTTCCCTCTCTTTCCCGCTAATGCTCTCTGTCACTATCTCTGTCACTGTCGCTCTATCTCAAATAAATAAATCTTAAAAAAAAGAAAGAAAGAAAGAAAGAAAGAAAGCTTTGTTGTGCTCACTGCTGTAGCCCGTGTCTAGAGTAGGGCCTGTCAGAGGGCAGGCATACAGGTGGCTCATTTAAGGAGTTAACCATTTAAAAAATTTAAGTGTTTTTATATCATTTGGGATACTTCGATTTCCATACCCATAACAACCAGAATTCTAAATTACTGCAGAATCAATTCATAATATAAAAAGTAAACAGGCATTCCTTTGGTGGTAAAAAACAAGAATGAACTCATCTTTCTGCCTTAAGTAAACCACATAATTATAAATAAAAGTCTTCAGTCATTAAATTGAATATTCTGTTGAAGGGGAAAGCAGGGGCTAACGTATACAAAAGGAAAAGTAGCACCTACAGTATTTTTCAAAAGCAAAGTCTTTGAAAATAAGTGCCAGACAGCAAAGAAAACAAGCTTGTACCGATTTCTTTATCCTCACAAGGGCTCACTGAGAGAAAACCCAGGAACAAAACATGATAGGGTTAACCATGATGACGTTAGTAAGAGCACTAGCATTAAATTGCTGAGTGAATGCTGAAAGATTCTTTTTAGCAGGGGAAAAGTTTTGCTGTCATGGTACCATTACAAATTTCTTACAGTAATAACACGGTACATTATAAGCCTGCTCAAATGATAAGCTCTTTATGAGGGTTAGAAGTCTGCAAACTCTCTCAAACAAAGACCTTTCTGTCTCGGATTTCCTAGAAGTCAATAAGCTAAAAATCACATCCTGCACAATATCCACTTAGACTCACAGAAGATCCAGTCTTCCGTGGCTTCACCCCGGTTCCCCAGGGCACCAAGCGGTCAACACCGTACACTCCACTTCTGTGTGTCCGATTAGATCATCTCTGGGGTCTAACTAATTTTTATTTTGAAATAATTTCAGGTTAATAGCAGAGCTGTAGAGAGAGAGATCCCATCTCTTGACCCAACTTCCTCTAATGTCAACATCTTCTGTAACTACACTCTACACTATGCATATTAAAACTAAGAAACTGACATTCGCATGCTATTAATTAAACCATAGGCTTTATTCAGATTTCATCAGTTTTTCCATGAATGCCTCTTCTCTTCCAATTCAGGACCCTGTAATGCTTTCAGCTGTCTTGTCTCCTCAGTCTCTGTCCATCTGTGACAGTCCCTCAGTCTTTCCTCGCTTTTCATGACCTCAGCACTTGGAAGGGCAATGGTCAGGTATTTTGTAGACATCTGACGTTTTCTCATGACCAGACTGGAGTTACGGCTTGGGGAGGACTAAGGCACAGGTGAAGAGCCGTCTCATCCCATCGCATTTGGGAGTACATGATATAAATATGACTACTTTAATACTGCTGATATCAAGTGGGTGTCTGCCAGGTTTTCTAGAAGTTACTATCCTTCCTATTCCCTACTCCATTCATTAAAAATGAGTACAGCCTACAGTCAAGGGGAGGGAAATTTAGCTCCACCACCAGGAGAGAAGATTATTCCAAACAACCTGTGAATGTTAAAACCACCACAATAATTAATAAAGACTTTGTAACTCCTTCTTTTTTTTTTTTTAACTGACATTTGTTTGATTAAACAAATCGCAAGTTATGGTTCAAGGCAAAAGCTGAGGATAAAGAAAAAAGGCAAGCTAAGGCTCAAGGAAGATTTATAACCAGACCAAATAAATAGACATTTGTTAAATCATCAATTGCAGAGACAAAAAAGATCTTCAAAAATATCATTTGGTTTTAGCTTTAAAGTGTTTTTCAGTTTAATCTCTGGCCAAAAGTTCTCTGTTTTCGTCATCACATCAAATAGAACTTCTTCCCTTGTCATTACTCAAGATTTACTGCTGACCAGCATTCAACCCTCATGGACTTTCATCCGGCTACACAACTCACTGCAATTAACATGGCTTAAAGAAGAGAAGAAAGGAAGAAAGATTATAAAGCATTAGTCTGTCAAACATATGAGGAGGGAGATGCCAAGTTTGCTTCCCTGCCCCCTGGACGAAGTCTCATACTGGAAAGACCACAGTCCAAACTCCCTTTTCTGTCTTCTCCACTACCAGGGCAATGCTCCGCATAGGACAGGAGCTAAATGAGATGCCAATTAACCAAAACATAACTCCAGTTTCTACCTAGTACCAAAGTGTCACTGGATCATAAGAAATGTTGCTGAGTATTCATGGCATCTATGGTTCTCAAAGACGAGCAGGAAGAACTATCAGAGAAGCCTAGATCGTTGGAATCTACCCATCAAGAGTCTGGTTCTCAGTTTGGGCCTGGAAACCTGCTCTACAGCAAACACCTCAAGTGATTCTTGTATAAACAGCTTCCCTTTGAAAAAGAGCAGCCTAGCAGAAGACCTTTGGACCATGTTAATGCTTGGAGTACACACTCACACTCACACACACACACATATTCCCATCACTAAGTCTGGAAAACTGACGTCCAACACACCCTCTTATGCCTGAAGGAGCTTCACCTCTGACTGTCTCTTCCTGACCCAGACCACATGGCTACCATCGGGTTCATTCTTGCCTCTGTTCCCTCACTGGTCACTCTGCCGGTGCCAGATGGTCTTACCGGTTCAGTTCAACAAGGACAATTAATTACTGGAATTAAAAATTTTACAAAGCTTTGTTGTTGCCATCCCTCAACCTCTTACAAATGTGAAGGGATACCATCCTCATTGTGCAGAACAGTCCAGAAATCCAGTCACTTTTAGAGACGGGGGTGACCCAGATAATGCAAGCCTCCTGTGCACTCTCCTCCCTACCCACCCATCCCAGTGGCTCCCCAGCCCTCCACACTGACCTGTGTTGCTCACACTATTCCACCCTGGTTTGCTGGTTTACTATTATGAGGTAGTACAGTATTTTTCATATACATTTGTCCACTTTCACATACTGATAGCAAGTCCTTAAAGCTCATTTTACTCTTATTACCTCAAAATGGCTCATACAGCACTATGAATACTAACGTGATTTAAAAAGTAGACTGTCAGTTTATCACAGGAAATGAGCTGATGACATATGTGATCTCAATCTTTCCAACTATACAGAAAATACTATTCAGCTATTAGCTTAAGATAAAGAAAATGATATACTGATCTCACCTCCTGATAACATGGCTAAGGAGCCCTCTCCTGTCAACTCAGTAACATGTCTAGCCGCAGCCTTATCACAAGAAAGGGGACTAACATGTGAAACCTAGAACATCTTTAACACATTCCTACCAAATTTGAACTTGGTGAAGACTGAGCCCTTTGCCTTTAGATCCACACCTCCTCCCTTGCAAGCACAAGACTCATAGCCCAAACAGAGAAACCACTTCAGAGATGTTGACGTACTTACGGACGGTTTTGTTTTGCCAGTTATTACAGGTCCAAAGCAACTAACTTCTCCATTTTCGGTCAACCTTGACTGGTTCTGTCAGAATATTCTTCTCTAAATTTTAAAAGCAAAAACCAAGGAGTCCAACACCCCAGTGTTCCTACAAGTCATATTCAAGTACCTGTTTATACAGGTCAAAACCTATGCAAAGTCCTCACGGAATGGGCTCTGAACAGCTTAGCTTTTCAGATACTTGAAGTATTTCATAAGCCCTCGCTCTGTGCCAAGCACTAGCTCGGATTAATATGCAGCATCTCAATATATCCTTGAAACGTTCCTACAAGGTAGGCAATTTCTTATGCCATTTTTGCAAGGAGGTAAGGGTCCAGAGAAGTTATGCAGCTTGTTGCCTGGGATCACACAGCTGGTGAAGAATGATGAATGATTTGTGGAGATTCAAAACCAGGCCTACTGTGTCCTAGGGCACGTCCTCACCACTCACTCCCGTTTTCCTCAACATGTGTGCCACCTGGCCTCATCTTAACACCTCTTGTCCCTTGCTCACCCTATTCCAACACTTGTCCCCTTGCTATGTCTTAAACATCTCACACATTACACTTTACTCTCTGTCCCTTTGCAGCTCAGCCCAGCCCAGCCCAGCCCCAACAGAATAGGAGAGAATAGGCCTCCTTTCTGAACTGTTGGGCCCTCAAATAGAAGAGTGTCTTGATCTTACCGGATGTTCAAAATTTATTTGAAAAATAAATACATATGAATATTCTGATTGGTTGAAAGTTTTTCTAATTTTTAAAGCACAATTCCCTGACTTCTTAAGCAGAAGATGAGGATATTCAGAGTGATTTATACAATTGGAAAAGGCAAATTTTAAGCTGTGAAGCTAAGGCTCCACTATTTTTTTTTTTAAGATTTTATTTATTTATTTGACAGACAGAGATTACAAGTAGGCAGAGAGGCAGTCAGAGAGAGGAGGAAGCAGGCTCCCTGCTGAGCAGACAGCCCGATGTGGGGCTCGATCCTAGGACCCCGGGATCATGACCTGAGCCAAAGGCAGAGGCTTTAACCCACTGAGCCACCCAGGCACCCTTGAGGCTCCATTACTGATGGTCATAGGTGACATCAATGAAAATGATGAAGTATAGACATCCAAAAATTCTCCCCCCCATAAAAGCAAAGAGAACATGGGCAAAAAACAGCTTCAGGCAACCTTTTCAGGACCTGGATATTAGCCAAAGGCTTAGAGTAACCCAGGAAGTGTTTATGCAAGAAAAACAGTGAAATTTTAGTAGGAATAGTGAATCCTGTGGCATTTTAACTTGCCCATTCCTCTTCCCTGTTGCCCAGAGCAATGTGGTAACCTTGAAAACCAACAGTCCACAATCATGGTGAAAGCCAGCAGCCTGACAGCCACTGGAAGGGGACAGAGCAAGACTGGAGCTCCTTCAAAGCCCCATTCCCAGAGAACTGTTATTATCTGACCTGCCTAGTGGTTTCTTAGAAGACCCTATTTATAAGGCTGTCTTTATTTGTCCTGATTCAGAGCCCTCCTTTTCCAAAAAAGCTGTTGGTGGGGAAGGGAGGAAATATTTGTTAAAAATGATCATAGGCAATTGTTGAATATCATGCTGACTCAGGAGGTGGCTAACAGTATGGGTAAAACACAGGCTAACCAAAAAGCTTAAAAAGAAAAGTCGGGGTATGGCATGCCCATAAGGGGCTTTGAAGAGTTTCAATATATTTGTGGGAACCTGTGCACATGCCCAGGGAAAATCAGAGAAGGCCCTAAGCTCTCACGTCTGGTTGACTGTGAGGCTCTGCACAAGCAAGAAGTGAGGCTGAGAGTTGAAAACTGCACAGTGAGCGTTGCAGGCAAGCACCAACAAGTACACAAAGCCCTTAACCAAAGACAGGGAGAGTTCTTAGTTCCAGGTCTCTGAGGACATCTTTGTCCAATCATTAGCTGACCACAAAGCAAACCAAGCAGATTTTAGTAGTTACACACACACACAAATACAGACTTTACAAAATTCCCGCCCCCCCAAAATCACTAACAAAATAACAGCCACATCATCAAACCCTGAGGAGGGGGCAGAATCTGATTTCCAGAGTTGCTATATTATTTTAAATGTCTTGTTTCCAACAAAAAATTATGAGACATACAAAGGGGGAGGGGAGCAGCCAATAAAGAAGTAGAAATTGTAAAAAAAAAAGAACCAAGTAGAAATTCTGGAGTTGAAAGTCACAATACTTGGAACAAAAAAGTCACAACAAATTTGAACTGGTGAAATAAAGGATTAGTAAACTTGAAGACAGGTCAGTTGAGATTATGCAGTCTGAAGGGAGAAAGAAAAAAGAATAAAGAAAAGAAAAATAAACAGAACCAAGCATATGCATATGGCAGTTGTATAATGAGAAGAACAATAAAGAGAAAAGGACAAAAACCTCTGAAGAAATAGCTGCTGAAAAATGACCAAATTTGATGAGAAACAATCCACACACCCAAGAAGCTCAATGAACTGCAAGTACAATAAGCTCAGAGAGCCACACCTTGACACATCGTAATCAAACCACTGAAAGCCACAGTCTCAAGAGCAACAAGAGAAGAGACTCTTCGCATATGAGAGATCCTCAGTGAGATGAACAACTGATTTCTCACCAGAAGCCATGGAAACCAGAGAGCTTCGATCCAAAGTGCTGAAAGAAAAAGACTGTCAACCAAGAATTCTCTACCAACAAAACCATCTTTCAAAAGTGAAGGAGAAATTAGCGCATTCCCAGATACAAAAAAAAAAAAAAAGAAAGAAAGAAAGAAAAAAAAAAACCTGAGAGAATCTGTTACAAGCAAACCTGTCCTATGAGAAATATTAAAGGAGGCTTTTTAGACTGAAAGGAAAGGACACATGACATTAACTCAAATACATGTGAATAAAGAGCCCAATAAGGAAAGCTACATAAGCAAACAGAAAATTTATAAAAATATTTATAAAAATTGGGATGCCTGGGTGGCTCAGTTGATTAAGCCGCTGCCTTCGGCTCAGGTCATGATCCCAGGGTCCTGGGATCGAGCCCCACGTCTGGCTCCCAGCTCAGTGGAGAAGTCTGCTTCTTCCTCTGCTCCTCCCCCCATCTCATTCATTCTCTCTCTCTCTAATAATTAAGTAAAATCTTAAAAACAAAGACACAAACATTGGTGCCTGGGTGGCTCAGTCAGTTAAACATCTGACTCTTGACTTCTGCTCAGGTCATGATCTCAGTGTCATGAGGTAGAGCTCTACATCGGATTTGGCGCTCAGTGCAGAGTCTGCTGGGGATTCCCTTTCTCCCTCTTCCTCTCCCTCTGCCCCTCCTTCCATGCACACACCTCTCTCTCTCTCTCTCTCACCAAAATAAAATCTTAAAAAAAAAAGACACAAACGGGCTAAAAGCAAAAGTACGAAAAAAGATAAAGCACATGATAGTAACTACAAGGTACTGAAATGGTTATACTATCAGACCAAATAAACTTCAAGACAAAAATTGTCACTGAAGACAAAGAAGGCGTTTTATAATGATAAAAGCACATATGCACCTAACAATAGAGCCCCAAAATACATGAAGCAAAAAACAACACAACTGAGAGGGAGAAACTGACAATCCAGAAGTATCAGAGACTTCACTATCCCACTTTCAATAATGGGTAGGACAAAGAGATGACCAGGGAAAAGGACAATTAACATACAAATCAACTAGACCAAAGAGACATCCGTAGAACACTCAAGAGTACAACACACTCTTCTCAAGTACACACACAACACTCTCCAGGGTAACCATATGTAGGTCATAAAAAGTCTCAATAAATTTAAAAGAACTGAAACAATACAACGTGTATGTTCTCCAACCATATGGAATGAAATTAAAAATCAATAACACAATGGTGGGTCTTAGACTTCTGTGCTGTTCACAGTCTCATTTCATCTTATTTTTCACATCTTCTTCACATCCTTCCCACTCACTGCTGATATAGTCTTTTATGGCAGCGCCCTTTTTGGATGACAATTTGCCCTTATGATCTATTAAGAGCTTGGAGACTGAACCCTCAAGCCAGAACAAAAGGCTCTGTATAAAACCCACACAGGAGCTTTGCCTCAAAGAACAACCAGTGACAGTGATCTGTATTTGGAGCATCTATTCTAGCTATTTAGGGCCCTGCCTGGTTCTCAGCCAGGTAAGGGTAACAAGCAGCCTAAAGGTGTGAAGAAGGCACCACTAGACACAAACCAGCTCCATGACAACCAGCAGCTGAAACATTATCCCTTCCATCATTAAAGGAAAAAATTCCCAGGCTTCTGATACAAAGATATTCAACATTCCTTTCTAAGCCAGTCAGACTAACAAAGAAAACCTTCTCTTTTTACATATTTTGCTCTAAACTCCCAGTTTCCCTTGATGATATGCCTTCCTTAAAAAGAACATCACTGATCTTACCCCTTCCCTGTACTGTTTTAAGATCACTATCACAGGGTTTTTACACGTTTACATTTTTCTCAACCATTTCATAAATATTTTAGTCTCCTCAATTAGATGACAGCCCTGAAAGAGAAAAAACGGCCATTTGTGTTTTGTGCTTTTGTAGTTTCCAACCTGTTTAGAAAGCCAGTACTGGGCTCACTAATGCTTGCTTAATGAATATTGGCTAACTCAGAGCATCACGCTGGTGTGTCTCCGTATATACTGGTGTATCCCAGACACCATAGTTGGGCCAAGATGACAATCCCTTCAGGTCTGGGTCGAGGAGTGCCGTGGGTAGAGGGTGGGTTAGCAGGAGCCCTATGGGGCCCCACATACCTCAGTGTGTGTATCATGATGTGAAAAAGGCCGGAAAACACTGGGTTAAGGGACTGATTAGAAACACTGCTGAAAAGAACTGAGAAGAGTTTGAATGTCCATTAAAAAAAAAAAAAAAAAAAAAGACGAAGATTCTTACGTAGCAACTGAAAATCGTAAGACTTGGGAGTGAAAACCAGCAAGATACGGATAGTAAGCAACACATGCGGGAGGATATATAGACTTTGTGGCTTTTATCTTCATATGGCACACCTGTTAAGGCTGCACCACCGTGGTGGACTCTGAGGGGAACCTGGTGGACAGAGATGAGGAAACTTGTCCTGATAAACTCTTTCAGCTTCTGAATTTTCAGCCATGTGATGGCATGAAATAAATCTTTTAAAGTTGCCAAATCTTCCTATGCCTAGCTCCCACTTTCATTACTAACAATTATTTTCTACTCGAAATACCTTCACCACTAGTCAAATGTTGAATTACAATTAAAAAAGTCAAGATCCGGTTGCTGGTTAGCTAGCCGTGTTCTGTTTAAGAAAATCCACTGAGCTCTACACTTACTGATGATCTGTGCACTTCTCCATAGGTATAATATACACTTCAATAAAAAGTCAAAAGAAAAATGAAAAGATTATTTAGATCAATTGTCTTTTTATTCCCTTATTAAAAGAGTTGTATGGTATTTCATTTATTTGCCTAAGTAAATTGTTTCAAATTTTTCAATAATTCCTCAAAGGTGGCTCAGTTGTTAAGCACCTGCCTTCAGCTCAGGTCATGGTCCTGGAGTTCTACAATCTCGCCACATCCCTGTTTCTCTGCTCAGCGAGGAGTCTGCTTCTCCCTCTCCTTCTGCTCCTTCCTCCACTCCTTTCTCTCACTTGTTCCCCCTTTCAAATAAATAAAATCTTGAAAAATAATAATAATAATAATAATACTTCTTCAAAAAATCCCATGTAACTTGAGTTGTAAGGCCGAGCCCACATGAGATAAGGGGGAACCAGGTTTGCCTGCTCCACTTTGCCAATACTGTTAACAGCCTCACCGCCCACATTCTCATTCTGGGCTGGGAGGTTTCAGTAAGCATTGAGGAGCATTACTAAAGATCACCTTACGGTAACACATTTTTTATTATGAAAATAAAGTATTTAAAGCCACTTATCGAAAATGCCGAAGTCACAAGGGATTAAGAAAGAGACTTGTGCAAAGGGTCAGGACTAATGGAGGCTTTAGAGCCATGACAACAATCAAATGCAATCCCTCGCCCTGGGCTGGGTCCTGTTATGTGGGACTGTACCTCATCAGCAGATAAAATCAGAGTATCAACACTAGGTTAAAGTTTCCATTTGTACTTATGGTTACATGAGAGCATTTCCCTATTCTTAGTCAAAATACATCAATGTTAGTTCAAGTTAAGAGCCACAATGTTTAGTTACTCTTAAATGAGGAACAGCCCTATGTCCCTGTACACAGGATTGGGGGGATACACTCAGGAACAGAGGGAAATGATAATGCAAGTGGTGTAAAATGTTAACAGGTTAATCTGAGCATAAGGCGTACAGATGTGCTTTGTGCTATTTTGTTTTTCTGTAAAATTAAAATTATTTCCAAATAAAGTTTTTTAAAGCCATATATTAATAAACACCAATAAAAATCAAAACAAGTCTATAAACAAGAATAAAAATCAAAACAAGCTTAGAAATGAATCTGGATTTTGATTGTAACAGTTGTTTCTTGTGAGTCATTTTAATTAAGTGTAATCCCAAGGCATTATTTCAAACTTGCAAAAAAAAAAAAAAATGTACACCCTCCATCTAGATTTGTAAGAGCTAAATAAGCACCTTCTGAGACCCAAAGCTTAACATAATAATCTTTCACGTAAGACTCCACCTCAATCATTTCTCATAATGTGAACCTTGATGGAGAAACTACATTTACAGGAAGTTTAATAAAAGTTCTCATCCACATGAGGGATTATTCTCGCCTGAGTGGTGAACACAATGATAAATCCTAATAATAACTTACGTTAAGAGGACTTAAAGCACTACCAAAACAAAAAGGCCTAAAGAAACTTAAGGTCTAATAAAATGGTACATGTGCCCACAAATGTAATTCTTAAAAAAAGAAAAAGATGAAGAACTGTACATAAAACACAAAACTTCCAATCTGCAGAAAAATATGTAGAAGACATTCCTGCCACCCAAGGAAGTGAAGGCTTTCTTACACAAGGCACAGAAAACACAAACCATACAGGAAAAGAAAGAAACTAGACTACACTTAAAATTCACAATTTGTATGCTGAGTATCACATTTAAAGTAAAAAGACAAGCCATATTCTGGGAGAAGATAATCTCCCATAAAAGGAGCTCACAGAAGGGCAGTACCTAGGAAAAGCTCTGTCATCATCAGACACTTAAACACAAGAAAAGCAGCAGGGACACCACCCCCACACTGCCCACAGGCCTCCACATTCCACTCCTCAGGGATACTAGGCAGGGATGGGGAACCACCCAG
Source organism: Mustela nigripes (assembly GCF_022355385.1). NCBI lineage: Eukaryota > Metazoa > Chordata > Mammalia > Carnivora > Mustelidae > Mustela > Mustela nigripes. The sequence continues at coordinate 18,700,726 of NC_081569.1, forward strand.
GGAGGGAGCTTCCTCCTCCACCAGATCCCTTTGCCAGGTGCTTCTGGTCAAAGAGGTGGCTCCCAGCATCCAGAAGGGACAATTTCCAGCATCCCAACTTCGGGCCCGAGAGAATTTTGGTTCTTACAAGATAATGGGGGAAAAAGTGCTGAACTATCTCTCAATCCCTGAAGCCCCCCAGGACAATACTTTCTAATGTCTTCGCACTAACACTAGGTTAGAGTTCTTGATAACAAGGTACTGGCTCTGCGGCTGTCTATCTAGCAGCACGTAAGATACAACAGCACTACAACACTAAGACAAGTATTTTATATATATATATAATTTATTAAACTTAAAAGTTTTGTAAGTAATAGGAAACATTTGTTGTCTAGGTAGAGATGTAGGTATTTTGAATGTTTAAGAAAAGTAGACTAATTGTTTTCATGTACCTTGAAATATCTGAGGGAATTTACATAGTGAAATTTGTAAACTGTGTAAGTGTTTAATGTAATTCTGCACTGCCAAAATGATAGAATAATTGAGTATTGAAGAAAGGACATGAGTAAAAGTCGTGCTTTTAATTTTAAAACAAATTACTGTATTTACAAGTAACTGTTGTACGTGACAGATTATAAGACAGGTATTTTTAAAAATTCTCTCTCAAAAGTAGGCCTATCCTCCACAATTCCCGCAGGAAGGCTAGGTTCTCAGAGATCAGAAATAGCATAAAACATCCCAAAATACACAAGGCACTACATGTTTTAACCATAATGAAACATGCTAAGGTTGTAACTACTAAACTAAGAATGGGGAAAATGCAGAAACACTGCCTTCTGTATTCTACTGGAAACTGCAAGACATCCCTAAAGAGGCTTCCTCGCTGCAAAAATTCATGACCACAGCGACCTCCCCCCTAGATCCAGTGACCAAACCTCCCTGCATGCAAGGTTGGGGGGAGACCCACAAAGATCAGAGGTTTCACTCCAATCACAGTTGAGATTTAAAATGTATCTTTTATAATTAGAAATGAACATGAAAACTACTTCCTGTCTTCTTGAAAATGTCCACTTCCCTAAGAGTTCAAATGAAAGAAACAGTTATTAGGAAACCTTTAATAGCGAGTCTGGGGGGGAGACAAGTACGGGCAAGAATACTCTTTCTTCACTCAAGCACTTTAGAAAATTAACTCATAACAAAAGCTAACAGTTTACATCAGAAAGTGTGCTTCTTTTTCTTGGGCAAAGGTCTAGAAGTTCCCTCTGTTCCTCACAACTATGGGTAGTTTATCAATCTAAACACAACACAACCTAAATAATTTTTTCCACTCTGACTAATATCAGATCCTGTAACTGCAGGCAAGAGTTGCACATCTGCCAATAAAAACAAAGAAAAGTCAAAAGCGAACTCATGTTCTCGAGAACATTTAAAGACAAAACCTCTACAAGTAGACTTCCTACCAAAAATTGCACTTGTGTGTCAAGATAACTCCGAGACTGCCCACCAACTATTCGGAAGAGAACAACCATATTGCAAACTTCCAGGTCACAAATATTGTCTAAAAAGTCAAGGTTTTAAATAAATGTAAAGTCAAATGCAATTGGCTTTTTTTTTTAAATCATTACTCATTTTTATGAATTCTAAACATGCTGAGTTTCAAAACTGTGTGGGTCAACATAAACAGAAAAGTCAGGCCTTCAGGAGAAGAGGGAAAGGGAACCTTGACACACTTAGAATCACACCGGCAGAATCAGAGGAAGTCAGATTAAATGAATGTTCTGGATAATCATAAAAATATTGCTGTTACCTACAGTAAACCATATCATTTCTTTGGGCTCCAAATGCCATTATTTATTCACTAAGGTATCAGGTCAAAGAATAGAAAGTATGTTCTAAAAATGAAGGATAAAAGATACAAAGAAGGAATTCAAATTTTAAAAACTTGGGTAAAAATGTATAATACCCTCATACCAACTCTGAGCCTTAAAGAAGATATCATCACTCATTTCCTAGGACTGGTTCAGAACTAATGATGAAATTAACAGATTTTTTTTTTTTTTTCTGTTCTTACCTCATAAGACCAGACACACTGCACCCCCGCAAACCTCCGGACACATCTTCCCACCTCCACGTCCTCGTGAGTAGTGTACATTTCCCGGAGACACTTTCCAATGTGTGGTACCATTCTCCGGAGAACCTCCCGGCTCATGATCACACCGGGCCCCCCCATGCAGAAGTTCTCACCGGGTTCCAGGGCAAGTTTCCCCATTTCTTCCGTGGTGCCCAGTCCTGTCTGCCCGAGAAAGAGGGGCTCACTGCTATTCAAACTCCTCAGAAAATTCTCCAGACGGTCTCCTTTGATGTACACGTCATCATCTGCTCTCATAAACCATTCATACTTGTCCAAGTAGTGGTCATGCATGTACTTGAGCATCATGAAAGACTTCTTCTGGGGTGGGTAGGAGTCGTCCACTCCCCGTAGTGGCACTATCGGGATTGGTATCGATGTGTCTGAACCCTCACTAGAGAAGAATTCGACTTTCCCAGGAATTGTCTTGGACCATGTTCTGGAATTAAAATAAGTATCAGTGAGAGAACAGTTTATTTCAAGCTTCTCATTTCCAGAAATTCACATATCTACTCATGCTGAATGACTGTGTGTTCAAAAGGAATGACAAAAAACTACTTGATCTGTTTGCCTCCCCTTGAAAGAAACCCAGGCTAAAGGGTATTGCAAAGCCAAAATTCATTTTCAAAAGAATTCCAACAAAAAAAACCGATAAAGTGTTCAAATAGTTCCAGGATAAATAAGTTTTAGCTGTGTCTGAAAACCAAATTGGCAGGGCACTGAGGTCTAGATCTCCCTGTAAATTTTCTGATATTTACCAAGCCCTTACCCACAAACTTCTCCACTCTGTAAGATAATCAAAAATCAAATTCCTTTTTTTCCTCTCTTCCCCTATGATCTTCTGGTTTTATTTCTTAAATTCCACATATGATAAAATCATATGATAACCGTCTTTCTCTAATTGATTTTTTTTTCGCTTAGATAGTAAAATAAGAAGAAATCAGAGAGGAAGACAAACCACAAGAGATTCTTAACTATAGAAAACAGACTGAGAATTGCTGCAGGGGAGGTGGGGTAACTGGGTGATGGGCATTAAGGAGGGCACTTGATGCAATGAGCACTGGGTGTTATATACAACTGATGAATCCTTACACTCTACCTCTAAAATTAATAATACACTACATGTTAACTAAATTGAATTTAAGTAAAATTAAATTAAAAAAAAAATCAAATTCTTCATTCAACAAAGCTTCTTTGAATGCACATCAAGTGCCAAGTCTGTGCAAAGTCAGGGTGATGCACAGTGAGCAAGCATAACACCGACGGCCAACTCACAGAGCTGTCATCAGGAGAGACAGACATTTATCAAGGCAGTCACACACCAATGGGCTTACTGGTATGAATTAAAACCAGCACCCTGAAAGAAAGGTGCACAGCCATGAAGAGCATACAGAAAGAACACAAAGTAGACATACAGTGCACAGATCGCTTCCCCAAGACCCAAGTGAACATCGAGGATGAGAAACAGGCCCAGGAAGTGGCACATGGGGACAGGGCAGGTTGCCACGAGGGGAGCAGGCCCCCTAGAGCTGGGGCCCCTCAACAGTACCAGCTACCGAAAGAATGGGGCAGACCAGACACGGATGAAAGCTGGGCTTCCCGCAGTCCTCAGGGGTGGAGGAGCCAGCTGAGGCCACCAGCAGAGAACTGCTACAGCCACCCAGACATGGTGTCATCAGGGCTAACTGTTCCACCCACTGCAGAAGGAAAAAGTCAGGACTCCTGCTGCTGAACAACTGATTTAAGGCCACCATGATACATCTGTCCCTGTGCCTTCTTTATACTAGAAGCAGTCCAGCTACAAAATACACTTACATAGACCACTTCTAGGAAAAACATCACAGTATGTGAATGAAGCAGTCAATATAGCCCTAATAAGATAAAAAAAAAAAAAAAGGACCCCTCCCAGGTGACTGTCTCCCCAATATGTTTTTATTTTACTTATCTGTTACACTTATATGTATTGTAGTGGTGAAAAGTGAACTTGACGAGTCAACAAAAATTACACATATCTTAAAAAGGGAGAGAAATAGTCAAAAAAGGTACACACCAAACCTCTGGTGAAGGGGTACAGAAGTAGGGAAATGAGAAGGATGGGGGAAGGGATAAAGAAAACTTTCTTTATTCTGTATCTCTCTAAATGGAGGAAACTTTTTATAAGCATAATATTACTTTTTTTGGAAAAAGTGTTAACTGTGATAAAATACACGTAACTTGAAATTTACCATCTTAACCATTTTTTAAGAGTAATGTTCAGTGGAGCATTAAACACATCCCCAACATACTTCAGCATCACCACCCTCTGCCTCCAGAACTTTTTCAGCTACAAAACTAAATTTCTAAAGCACAGTATTATTTTTGTAATTTTATAAACAATCTACAATGATGCACTTAAAAAGAAGTTACTGGTTTTTAAATTCAATTCCTAACCCAAATTGTAAGGAATACAAAATGACTTCAAACGAACTTTCTGTCAAACATGCTTCTCAAAAAATCTGAGGACTACACATACATCGTTTTTCATTAAAACTAGGATTCGACTATAAGATACACCACTGTTTTTTGTACCAGTAACAAAGAAAAAAGGTGACATTCTTAATCACATGATGCAACTGTAAAATGCATCCTGATTTCAGCGATGTTAAAATGTGGGGACAGGGAAATGTACATCTCAGAATGATGTTTAAGGGAAAAACATTACTGCTACTGTTAAAATAGTAGCAGTCTTAACAGTAGCAGTAATGTTTTTCCCTTTATGCCTATGGATTTAAAATGGACCTATAGAGTCTTAGGCCATTTACAAAATTCTTTAACAAAGAATTCGGCATATATGGACTCTAGATGCTGTCACAGGGACTGTACTGCATTTCCACAAATTTTCACATAAGCTCCTAAAAAAAGGGATGAAAAGTGAACGTGGCCGGAGCAAGGCAATTAATTAAAAAAGAAACCCACCCTTTCCATAAAGAGACAAGTCTCTTTCAAAAATGAGAATGAACTACAACCAACACAGAATGTACAATACCCTGAAGACCCCCTTCCGACGTGGTATCTAGAGGGCAGACGGCTTCCCAACCCCAGGAACTTGGTGACAATGAAGATGTACTAAGAGGACCCCCAACTGGTCAAGGAGCCCCGATTCCTTCCTTCAGTAGAAATGATTTTTGTTTGGCAGTCACAACAATTCTTTGAAAAAGTAATTAATTTCGATAGTTGGCACATAAAAGAAGTCAATACATCCTGCTCACTTGCATGAAAAAAGTGACTTAAAGTGTCACTTTCCATAAGACACACACTACTATCTACTACGATCCCTACACGCTGAAAAAGAGCCTGACTTACTCAAGCCACAACCAGAAAACAATTAAGAGGTAAAATTCACAGGCGTGATGGAGTTAAAATACACTACCATTCACAGTACTTCTGAAATTTAAGTTATAAACACTCTGCATTATCTCATAATCGATTATACATGAATAGTGAATAAAATCAACCTAACTTTAGCTTCCACCCCATTGCTTCTGAACTACAATGTGATTAATAAAACAGACCAAGTTCGAAATGTTAAGTGCAGAAGGAGCCAACCCCAGAAGCCATTAAGATACTAAAGCACCACGACATTACCGGAGACATGGGGAGGGTAAGACAATGTCTGCCTCCAAAGGAACCACCTCCTCAAGAGACAACACACAGGTTCAGAGCATGAGTTCTAGAATCAGGCTCCTGGGGTGAGAGTCCTGGCTCCACTTTGGGATAAGGCACAGTGTGCCTCCCCTTCCTTGTCTGTAAGCTGGGGATAATAACACTACCTGCCTCATAGGGTTGCTGTGAGGGCCAGTGGATTCTTCGACCTAAAGTGCTCACGTCTGCCCAGCACGCAGGAAGCATTATGTAAACATGTGCGACTTATTAGGGAAGCCAGGAGTGTGCAAATAAAGTAAGACAGTGAAAGAGAAAATGAAGGGCACAGGGGAGTGTGGGCTGAACATGCTGCAATCAGTTACAGGACGACAACCAGTGTGCAGACATTATGGAAAACGCCACCCCTCACCACTTCTGGCTAAAAACCTGACACTCGAGTGATCTAGGAGAATTCCGCTTTACTGTCAATCTTAGACAGCGTTAGGGTAGAAGCCTACTGAGACTTTAACTTTTAAAAGTGTTTTCACTTCTGAAACGCCAGAATCCTTCCTATTAGCCCGAGCATCAGAGTGCCTTTGCGTCTGGGCTCCTACCTGCTGCAGCACACAGGACACGGACAGCAAGCGCCAGCCTCTCTCGAGAACCACCCTCGCTGAGGCGATTAACGCCTATACCATGACTTGAAATCATGTAATTTGTCCAAGAAGAGAAACCAATTAATTTTAAAAACAGACAATCTAACCTCAAACCATCCTTAAAAGCCTCTCTGCAGTTTTATGGTAACTCCACCCAATTATTATCTTTTCCTTTTTAGGTAACCCAGGGAAAAACCTCAGGCTGCCCTTTTCTGTTCTAAATGACTGGTGGTTGGAGAGAAATCTCTCAAAAAGTTTCTGTAAATCCTCCAACCTTAAGAAAGTATGATCTTTTCATTGAGGGTATCTTTGGCTTCAAGAGCTCAGGAAAGATCGAGTGTTCTGGAACGGGAATCATGATTCACCATCCTGGGGGACCGGGGGGAGGGGCGGGGTGCCTTAGTGATGGGAAAGAAGTAAAGGAGACACTGCTGAGGAAGCAAGCTGGCCCTCCTTCCGAGACAGAAACAGGTCAAGCTCCTTATTTTCATAAGCAAATGTCAACTTTGCCATCGACGAGTTTGTTACCAGGAGCAAAGAATGCTCCCTTAATTGAAACCACAGAACATTTGCAGAGGTCCTTGCCAGCAAGCTCAATTTTCAATGCACGGATAACCAACTCTTGCTAAAGCACAGATACGACAACTGAAACTGGAGAGAGCCAAGTAAGCTATCATCTTTTCCTCCAGGCCTCTAAACACTATCCCTACACCGAGTTAAATCACAGTTAAGTGCTGCAGCTGGACAATATTAGCTTCGCTAAGGAATGCCTTTGCTGACTCAGGACTTCATAGTCTTCCTTTCTGTTATCATTTTAAGAAAAACTACATAAAATACATTTGTGTACAAAACTGCATCCACAGCATGACTCCCATCCTAAGTTCACATTCATAATACATGGGTAAATTTAACAAGCAGGCAAGGGTACATCCCTGTGATGTGTACTATTAAGGGAACAAAAGTACACATACAAAAATAAAATATTTTACAATTTTACCCCAGAGTGTTTACTGTGGTTATTTTTGGATGGAGATCAGAAGACATTTAATTTTCTTCATATTTTCTACATTTTCTAAATTTTCTGCAACAAATAAGTATAGTCAGAGCTGGGGGGAAAGTTTTTTGTTTTTTGTTTAAATCTGGAAAAAAACTTTAAGCTAGAAAGCATCCACAGAAATGAAAAGATTTGACATCAGAAAATGCTACTTTTGTAATAAACATTTTTTTATTCTACACAATGGACAAAAACTAAAAGAAAAATGGAGTGAGATTGAGTACTTTCACATTTTTAAAATTTTAATAGCTACAGTAATTTTTACAAGTAAAAAGGGGAGATCTTCTGTGATTCCCCCCAAAAAACAACTAAATACATTGCCAGACAGTTATAGTGGTAAGTTTGAAAGGACTCATATTGATCAAATCATCTCAGAATTTGGAGTCATGGAAGGGAGAACATCATTTTTTCCCCTTATAGAACTGATAGATAATGGGAATTAAAGGCATATGTTTATATTCTTTCCTATAACAGAAGAAATTTAATAACTTAACCAAAAGGAATACAGCATGAAAACAAGAGCAAGAAAATAAAGCCAAAGAAAAACAAAAGTAGTCAGAGCGGGATACCAGTACTGGTACCAGGGATGGCGAAATCCTGGTAGGGGCTGCCTACTTGGCTCTATGCCCGTGGGAAACGGGGAACCAACTGGAGTCCTCTGAAAAGATGCCACCCTGAAGGGGGAGCCCACGTGGTGAGACCAACTGCCATCACATGGTCTCTCTGTCTGATAATGGTGGGTCCCAAACAGCAGGCAACCAAGAGATGTTGCAGGACTCTGTCCCACTGCTCAGGGTTAAGTAAGAGAGATATTCCAGACACTAAGACCTGACAGAAACTTGTCCCGCAGGGTCCAGGGGAGGGAAAGGAAGTCACAGGTAGTGAGTGTCCTTATAGGAAGCACAAGTTTGATGGAGCAGCAGTCTGAGCTCACCCTCCCAAAAAAGTACATGGAGGGCAATTCTTTGCTGCCAGTCAGAGCAGCCATGCACTTGAACTTGATCAGACCTTGGGAACTCAGAGGTCTTCCAAAGCTACCAAGTGGTAACTCAAGGCCTCTCCTGGAGCTGAAGGAATGCCCTCGGGCCGGATGCTGTAAGCATTACTCAGTCCACTATCTCTGTCCTGTGCGGGTATGAGGATGGAGCGTACTGAGCTGGTTTCTCTTCCTCTTATGTGGTTTCCGGATACATGGCTTCCTCTTTTAAAGTCTCTAACTGCCTTACTGCGTAAACTTATGACGTGAGCAATCTCAATTCTTTTGGAAGTAGGTGGGGAAAGAGAACAGAAATCATAAAACAGTGGGAAAAAAAATTTTTTTAAGACAAATCAAATTGGGGCGCCTGGGTAGCTCAGTGGGTTAAAGCCTCTGCCTTCGGCTCAGGTCATGATCCCAGGATCCTGGGTTCGAGCCCCGCATCGGACTCTCTGCTCGGCAGGGAGCCTGCTTCCTCCTCTCTCTCTGCCTACTTGTGATCTCTCTCTCTGTCAAATAAATAAATAAAATCTTTAAAAAAAAAAAAAAAAGACAAATCAAATTATACTCTTTACCACTAATCCTAAAAAGTGGGCCTAAGGTGAAAAGAAGCAGTAAGACTTTTTTTCCTCCTGCCGGGTGGATTACAGCTTCCCACCTCAACAATGGCCTGGGCACTAGCCCAGGAGGCAGTTCCAAGATATTAAGGGCTACCAGCAACCTGTCCTTTGAGCCCAGGTTCACAGCAAACAATGGAAATACTCTTCAGCACAGACCACAAAAACGCCCTCTTTGAAACCTAAGAATTAAAATTTGGAGTGTTAATAATAGAAGGCGAATTCTGGTCTCATGATACATTTCCAGAGCTTCAAATGTTGGGAGAGCGACCTTAGATGGTTTGTTTTGCCACCGTACATTTAAAAGTGTAAATATGCAACTAATTCTTAATCACACATGAACAAAATTCATTTCAAATTTAAATCTAAGCAAACAAAGCCACACAAAAAACAGCAGCAACAAAAAGTGTTCTTTGACACAAACAATAAAACCACCCTGAACCCACTTTGGCCGACCGCTTTTGCAAGTCAGTCTCCTGTACCAAGGCACTTCCTGGTATCAACCCGCTGAACAGCAGCCCACAGCCACCCTTCAGCCAAGCAGTCACCTGGTGCAGGGCACTGCGCTGTGGGCATGAGAAACTCAGCCTGTGACAATTCAATGCAGTGTGCGGTACCGTTACCCACATTTCACAGATGAGGAAACTGGGGCACAAGGCTAGGTAAATAACTTCCCGTGATCATAGAGCTAATAAATGTTGAAGCCAGAACTCAAATGGGGTCTGATTCCAAAGCCTCTGCTGCCGCCTTCATCCTGCACACTTTTTTCCAGGTTATCACCCACGTTTTCTTTGCAGTCCCTCCTCCATTGAGGAGGCTGAGAAAACAGTCATCCCAGAAAAGGAGGGCAACCTTACACCCACTTCAGCCACTTCCACTGTGTCTGCCTGGCAGAAACCTGTCCACTGAGGACACCTCTTCTGAGTCTGAGCTGGATTAGTTGAAAGTCAGTCAGAAACTCTACTCTGAAGGTAGCTTCTGAAAGCCTCATTCCGTTTGGGTCCCTTCACTACTGTAAATCCTGCCAGATCACTTTCCAGCAGTAGGCTGGAAACAGAAGAAAATCCCAACACAAAAGCAGCCCTCACACCTAGGCTCAACTTACAAGCAATTGTTTTAATGCCACGGACAAATATATTTTCAACAATCCTCAGGTGCTGGGTTTGCAAACCCAGGGTCGACACCAAATCAGCAGAATACACCTTTAAAAAAAACCCACAAAACTTTTTATTTATTTATTTGGATGGGGGAGGAGAGGGGGAACCATTTCGCAGGGGAGGGCAAAGGGAGAGGAAGAAGCAGGCTCCACATAGGCGAGGCTCCATCCCAGGACCCCAGGATCATGACCTGAGCCAAAGGCAGACACTTAACTGACTGAGCCACCCAGAAGCCCCATACCTTCTTCTTTTTAATCATCCACAAACCAAGGTACTTGGTTACAGAACAAATATCACAGCTACAGAGGTTTTAGAAATGACACCTAGTTAAGATGAGTAGATGGGAGAGCTTCATTACTTTTAAATCGTAACTAAATTTCTTGTTCCCCCAATTCCATCCACATGCAGGACAGATGGAGACACTGAATATTTACATTCGTGTGTGGAAGCCAGGGCCCTCACATTAAAAATTCTGTCACCTGATTCTCCCAAGCACTACCTGGAATTGTGAAGTTACGGAACTAAGGTAAATACAGTTACAGTATCCGAATACTTTATCAGGACAGGATTAACTGCTACTTACTGAAACCAGAATGATCTCAGACCCAAGCCCAGGGCACCACCTGTGCCCAGCACCGTTGCAGGCACCTACAATTCAACACACTCAAAACTGCACTTCCATTCCCTTCCAAGAGCTGTCCTCTCCTCCTCCTTTTTTTTTTTTTATGCTCTAGTTCTGTAGCTTTACTACAAAGTAAGTGTTCACTGCAGAAAAACTCAAAAGGGCCAAGAAGAATATGAAAAATCACTGAACATCACTGTGTATATATTCTGTCACATTTTCTTTTCTATACTACACATACAGATTATTTTCTTTGATTTTAAACAAGAGTGGCTTCATACCCAGAATATAATTTTATACCCTAGTCTTGCTTAATTTAAATATATTGTGAATCGCTCTTCATTTCAGTACACATATTTCAGCCACATCGTTTTTGTGGCTAGAGAAGTGGGTCACAATATGGATAAATCAGCAAAATCAATTATGGTCCACAGTTCCTAATGCAGGACACTGAAGACATTGAAAATTTCCGGGCACCTGGGTGGCTTAGTCATTAAGTGTCCGCCTTCGGCTCAGGTCATCATCCAGGGTCCTGGGATGGAGCCCCGCATCAGGCTCCCTGCTCAGCAGGAAGCCTGCTTCTCCCTCTCCCACTCCCTTGCTTGTGTTCCCTCTTTCCCTGTGTCTTTCTCAGATATATAAATAAAATCTTTAGAAAAAAAAAAAAAAAGAAAAGAAAAAATAAATTTCCACTCCATGCATAGATCTTTGAGCACATCTTTAAATCCCTTTGAAAAATTCTAGAGGAAATGCTAAATTTCAGATCCCAGCCGCAAAATGTACAATCCCCTTGTTCCTTCACTACTTCCTGCTCTTCCACATTTCCAGGAATCTGTTGTCTCTGCCTTGAAAACTCCTTCAAGACTAAGTGAGGGAAAGGGGGCAGGAGTGTGTGGGCAAGGTCCTTCCTGATCCCCTTCATAATCAGTGCAGGCCTCTTTGTGCTGTGTCCCCACAGCAGTTAAGGTTCAGGCACCCTGTAGGCCCTCCTCATCAGTATTACCATTTCTTTCCCTCCCTAGAAGACACACCCTGCCAGGATAGAACTATTAATCTGTTTTCAATACAGAGCAGCTTAATGAAGGAAAAAGGGAAGTGAAACTAGCCATGTGATGAAAACACAACCGTGTATAAACTTCTGCTGACAACCACAGCTATCCTTGCAATATTCTAACTATTTGAGGGCACCAAGATCTGGAACCATGACATGAAAAGCTAAACTCACGTTCAGGGCTTGCAGAGTCCTCCAGTCACCTTAGACAGGTAATTCACAATGTGAAAGGGGTTGTGCTCAAAAGTTCATTTACAGGTCAGTTATCTGGATTATAGAAGGCAGTGAGTTTTTGCCAAACTGAATTCTAGCTGAGAAAGTATTACTCTAAACTGTTTCAAGATAAGCATGGTTTACTGAGTTCAAGAGTAAGAAAAGGGACTCAGGTTTGCTCATTAAGGTTGGTAAAAGAACAGTGTGCCTTCACTGAAAGCATTCGGAAGAGGCCATTAACTACTACAACATCTTGCAACAAGATTCCTATAGCTACAGCTAGTGTTTCTCAAACTTTCTTCCCACAGTTCCCTACAGACTGATGCTAATCTTTAATGGTGCCCTTTATCACTCCCAGGGCAAAGAAGGGAAACCATCCACCGCTTTCCTCTGAGAAAGTGGAGAAAGAACAAAACGGTTCCCCATCTTCAGCCCAGGGGAGGTAAAAACCAAGACAAATATAAGGTGTTGGATTAGCTTAGAGTTCTGGGCAAAAGAAAGGACTAAAAAGCAAAGTATGCATGTTTTCTCTTTTTTATCAAACCATTAATTAAAAAGAAAATCCAAATGGTATCAAAACTCTCCTGGCAAGAACAGGTAAGTATAGCCAAGAAATGTTTGAAACAGAAGAGAACAAAGAGGAACTTGTCTACCGGATATTAAAAAATTATTCGACTTCCAATAATTTCAAAGGGTGGTACTGGCATAAGAACAGAGGGAAAGATCACTGGAACAGAATAAGAAGTCCAAAACATACCCAGGAATTTTGAGTATGATGAAGATGGCATTTCATACTGGTAGGGAAAAGGGAGCTTATTAAACAGATGCTGCTAAGACAATGTACTGTTTGAGGGGGAAATGAGATTGAGATGATTTCTACCCTTTCTAGAATCAGGGGGAAAAAATATTGCTTTTTAAATCTCTACAGGAGGACACCTGGGTGGCTCAGATGGTTGAGTGCCTGCCTGCCTTCACCTCAGGTCATGTTCTCCAGGTTCTGGAATGGAGCCCCACATCGGGCTCCCAGGTTGGCGGGGAGCCTGCTTCTCCCTCTTCTCCCTTTCCCTCTGCTTTTCCCCATGCTTGTGATCTCTCTGCCTCTCCCTCTCAAATTATTTAAAAAAATCTTAAAAAAAAAAAAAATCTCTCCAGGGCATTAATTTTTTGAGCTTGGGACAGGGAAGGGTGGGGGGAACCCCAAAATCAGAAAAGTAAAAACTGAACTACATGAATTTCTATCAAACTAAGAACAAAGGAAAAAATACAGAAATAATATGAACTGTAGCTAGTAACAAAAGACACAAGGAACACAGGGGATCTGATGATCTGTTACTACCTGGCACAATACATCCCTTTGGAGGAATCAGGTACCATTCCGAAGTGAAATGACCGAGAATACAAATACTCTGTAGATGAGTCCAAACAACTTTCCTGATGCGTTTGCAGAACCCCAGCAACCCAGAGGCCTCCGGCAGGCTTCAGAGCTCCAGCACCATAGCCACCTCAGATGTAAATCTTTTCTCAAACTCTTCATAAATTCACTGCATTTACAAAGCTAAGGATACATCCACCTGCATGTCTAAAGGCCTTCCTCAAACTTTTCCTGTGCAAAACCAGACCTGTTGACTCACGTCCTTACCCAGCTCAGTAAGTAATACAACCACTCACACTTGTCTTTCAAGGCAAGACCCTGGAAGGCACTATTGATGCCTCACCACTCAACCCGCGTTCAGTCAGCACATCTGAGCTCTGCTCCAGCAGATCCCCTGGAATTCTCCACATCTTTCCATGGCCACAGCCACCACAGCCGCCCCCTGCCACCCCCACCTCCAGCCAGACCACCTCCTAAAATCTCCCTGCTTCTCTACAATCCGATCTCCACACAATGGGTAGAATTAACTTTTAGAACATAACGCCATCACCTCCCTTTCCTGTCTAAACCCTCCAAAGGCTTTCTAATTCACCTAGGAAAAATTCCAGGAGACCAGACATTATCAGGCCTCATCCGCTTTCTTTTATTTCCCTTCTTTTATTCCCTTCCAAGGTGGTTGTTGTCTGTAACCTATCAGCTCTTCCCTCTGCTCCCCTGCTCCTCAGTGATACTCACAGAACAAGTTCCTCACCACCAGACTGCAGCCCAAATCCTAAGTTCTCTAGACACCACCCCACTCTTTCCTTACCGTTTTATTTTCTCCATAGTGCCCATCATTAACTCTTTCAGCATCTTGGTTCCCACTAATACAGAAGCGCCACGAGAACAAGCATCTTCACCATTGTGTCCTCGACAGAGTCTCGACACAGAGGACCCATGTATGTATTTGTTGAATAAAGGGATGAATCTTAAGTGTAACTGAGTACTTTTAGGAACCAGGATCACTCCTATGAACTTAACAGCTATGGTGTCTGCTCAGGGCCTATGGAAGAAACTAGCCCTGGTCAGACTCTGATCAGCTACACTGAGGTTTGTTGTGCCTGGTTTTTAAAAGCTGTTTCTTGGGGCATCTGGGTGGCTCAATAGGTAAGCCTTTGCCTTTGGCTCAGGTCATGACCCCAGGGTCCTGGGATCAAGTCCCGAAGGAGATTCCCTGCTCATCGGGCTCCCTTCTCAGCAGGAAGCCTGCTTCTCTCTCTCTCTCCCTGCTGCTTGTGTTCCGTCTCTGGCTGTCTCTCTCTGTCAAATAAATAAATAAATTTTATATATATATATAAATGCATCCATATATATATATATATATATATATATATATATATATGCTGTTTCTTGCATGCTATCAACCGTTGCTGCACTGCTAACATTCCTTGGTGGCCCTTCTCACCACTTCAAGCATTTGGCAGGTCGAGAAAGTACAAGTCTGCAATGATGGGGCTGTTCCATCATTAAAATGCACTAATTTTAGTGCAGACAGGCATAGCTCATTGAATTTCCCAAAGGCTTTAGATTTCCCTTCTGGACCTCGAACAATTACTAGTAGCCAGACCTAAATTCTGATATTTTCAGTACCTTAGCATAAGATTACTAAAAATGCCAGCATCTCCTTACATCCATAAAGCCAAACTAATTTTCTTTGAAAAGAAAAAAAGAAATTAGACTAAAAAACATTCAAGTTTTTCTAAAGGTATAGAATGAATTTGCCTCTTAGGAGAGAAGTTAGAACTGAGCACACCCAGTGCCAAACTACAGTTCTACCTGTTAAGATTCAAACCGACTTTTATGCCAAACGGCGTGCAACTCCCGTTTTAAGAGCTGAGTATGGAGTTTCGGCCTGGGTTGCAAAGCACAGCAGAGCCATAATCAATTACACACTGTAACCTCCCTCCCAATTCAGGCCTTCCCCCAAAGTTCCTTAAGACTAAAACTGTATTGGGCCATCTCCTGCAAATGGCCTAAACAGAGGCTTGAGGCAGAGGATCTTAATGGGAAAGCTAAGTCCACCCCCAAGCTTCAAGTAATGGGACTTTTTGAGATCAAAAGATGAAAGAGCTGCAGGAAAGCTGACAGATGCCTGGGTAGGATAAACTGTTTCCTCATAAGGGTTTTCCCTTTATCAGAAAGGCAGAGTTGTCACAAAGGAGGAAGAACTGGGGCCAGATGGCAAATTGTGTTTCTACTTTCCATTAAGTGTCCAAAAGAAAATAAACAATGAGATAAAAATCCTGCATCCAAAAAAGATGAGGTAGGAGACTTGGAAAAGGAGACCAAAAGTCAGAGTGTCAAGCGTGGGCTTAGGGAAAAGATCATCTCCAAGTGTAGAAGAGTAGGTCCAGTTTGTGTTACATTTTCTGAGTACTGCCGGTGTACCAGGACCCCTACTGGTTTGTCTATACTGACTCTGAATCCATGAAAATATATCTGTTTGGTGGGCAATATAATATTTGTCCAAACTACTTTGATAATCATCTCCAGAGTTGCAAGTTCGCAGGGCTTGTCACCCAATGGCAGTTATGTAGGCTTACATTTCAAAACCATTCTCTGAACAATTTATACAGCCCAGCCCTGATTTCAGATGTAGCCATTTCTCTTGGCAAAAAGAACCATCTGCATAAAATTCCATGTAATTCATGGAAGATCTGGGAGTAAATCTTCACCTGGGGACTCCTAAATCACTAACACAGTCTAATTTTATACTAAGTGACTACATTCTAAGGTTTTTCAGGCACTCAGTATCCTTCCTGGCAGAACCTAGGCTCTGGACTTAAATATGATCCTCACAGAAAGATGCAGGAATGGGGAGTCAATGCACTGAGAGTGCTGACATTCTCCATTGCTCTTTGTCTTCTTTTTCAATCTTGTACTTCTTCCCTTAGAGGAATAAAGATCCATATATGTTTTTCCCCTCATATCTAATGCCTGCACATTTAGACCAGGATTAAATTTAAAAGCCAAAGTTTCAAAGGATTGGCTATAAATTAAGAACCAATAGCAACCGGGGCACCTGGTTGGCTCAGTGGGTTAAAGCCTCTGCGTTCAGCTCAGGTCATGATCTCAGAGTCCTGGGATTGAGCCCTGCGTCGGGCTCTCTGCTCAGCAGGAAGCCTGCTTCCTCCTCTCTCTCTCTCTCTGCCCTCTCTGCCTACTTGTGTTCTCTGTCTGTCAAATAAATAAATAAAATCTTTAAAAAAAAGAAAAGAAAGAACCAAGAGCAACCAGCTTGGCCTTGCTCAGCGCTGAGGGCTCTAAAGTTCCTTCTCAGAGGACCTCCCTGCGTTGGTTTGTTCTGTGGCTGAATGAATCCCAAATCTTCTCCACATGGAGAGCATTTCTGTACTTCACACATACAAGGTTCCATTAAATCCCTTTACTGGATCCACACCCTTCTCCTACCTCAAATTCACTCCAGCACAAATCTGCCATTCCAAAATCATTGCCCTTCTAAAGGTTACTTTGGTTAATCCCTCTGTTAATCCTGAACATGATTCCAGTCACTTTTATGACTCATATGGCCAACAAGGACCCAGATACTGGATAACACACACACATCCCCAAACGGAGATAGTTAAGCCCGAATCTACCATGGGCCAAGAACTACTTTTCCCAAGGCTCTCTTTCCATTAACTCAACAGACTGGTGGGATCGAGTGTGTAGCTGGCAGCCCCTTGATATCTACAAGTATGCTATGTTAGAGCTCTAACTACATTAACTTACCTCCCCTCTCACTCTGCAAGAGCAAAGGTACCTATTTCAGAGAATCAAACGATAACCACCACTGCCACTACTATCACAGATACTGCGTCCTAAGAGTTTCCCAACAACCTTTCGAGGGAGGTATGTTCAGTCAGACCTATTTAACAAAGAAGGCGGCTTGGACGGAGAAAGCTGAAGTGCCTTACACAAAGTCAGGCTGAGGACCACACCCACGGGAGCCAACCTGGTCCACCTGAACCCAAAGCCCATACTCTTGGGCGTCGCATTCACCATCCCGCCTCTGACCTCTGTTTCCAATGTCGGACAACCATAGCCCAAGGGGCACTCCGATCCCACACGCACCCCGGGAGCTTGCGGTCTGGAAAGCAGGAAGAGGCTCAAGCCAAGAGAGTACCGGCAGGGCCGCCCACCGGGATGCTGAATACAGGAGTCGGAGTCCAGACAGCAGGGACTCACTCACCTGTAGGCGGCCACGGCGCGGGTCTGCAGGTATTTCTGGGCGGTCATGACTCCCACGAAGAGAAAGTTACTGTCGCGCGGGCCGCCATCCGAGGCCGGGCCGTGAGGCCAGAGCTGCGCCCCGCGCGCCCCGCCGGCCTGGGAAGCCGCCGCCGCCGCCTGCCCTGGCCGGCAGCCCTCGGGGCTGGCTCGGCGCCGCGGGCCCGCTCGCTTCAGCTCAGAGGCGCGGGGCAGGACGAGCCGCGAGGCCAGCACGAAGCCCAGCACGAGCCCGAGCAGCACGCTGAGCCAGGCGCGCCGGCCGCGCGCGGCCATGCCCGTGCCGCTCTGCCCGCCGGGCCGCCGCTGCCGCCGCCGCCGCAGGCTCCGCGCGCCCTCAGCCCGCC